>NC_057713.1:49916166-49917559 GCF_004010195.1 Chiloscyllium plagiosum
TACCTTCGGCTCCCCTGTCCTCACCTTCAGCTCCTCTGTCCTCACCTTCAGCTCCTCTGTCCTTACCTTTGGCTCCTCTGTCATGACCTTCAGCTCCTCTGTCCTTACCTTCAGCTCCTCTGTCCTTACCTTCAACTCCTCTGTCCTCACCTTCAACTCCTCTGTCCTTACCTTCGGATCCACGGTCCTTACCTTCAGCTCCTCTGTCCTCACCTTCAGCTCGTCTGTCCTCACCTTCTGCACCCCTGTCCTTACCTTCGGATCCACGGTCCTTACCTTAGGTACCTCTGTCCTCACCTTCAGCTCCTCTGTCCTTACCTTCGGCTCCTCTGTCCTTACCTTCGGCTCCTCTGTCCTCACCTTCAGCTCCTCTGTCCTTACCTTCGGCTCCCCTGTCCTAACCTTCAACTCCCCTGTCCTTACCTTTAGATCCTCTGTCCTCACCATCAGCTCCTCTGTCCTCACCTTCAGCTCCTCTGTCCTTACCTTCGGCTCCTCTGTCCTCACCTACAGCTCCTCCGTCCTCACCTTCAGCTCCTCAGTCCTTACCTTTGGATCCCCTGTCCTTACCTTCGGCTCCTCTGTCCTCACCTTCAGCTCCTCTGTCCTTACCTCTAGATCCTCTGTCCTCACCTTCAGCTCCTCTGTCCTCACCTTCAGCTCCTCTGTCCTTACCTTCAGCTCGTCTGTCCTCACCTACAGCTCCTCCGTCCTCACCTTCAGCACCCATGTCCTAACCTTCAGCTCCTCTGTCCTCACCTTCGACTCCTCTGTCCTTACCTTCAGCTCCTCTGTCCTTACCTTCAGCTCCCCTGTGATTACCTTCAGCTCCTCTGTCCTCACCTTCGACTCCTCTGTCCTTACGTTCAGCTCCTCTGTCCTTACCTTCAGCTCCTCTGTCTTTACCTTCAGCTCCTCTGTCCTCACCATCAACTCGTCTGCACTCACCTTCGACTCCTCTGTCCTCACCTTCAGCTTCTCTGTCCTTACCTTCAACTCCTCTGTCCTTACCATCAGCTCCCCTGTGCTTACCTACAGCTCCTCTGTCCTCACCTTTGGCTCCTGTGTCCTCACCTTCAGCTCCCCTGTCCTTACCTTCAGCTCCGCTTTCCTCACCTTCGGCGCCCATGTCCTCACCTTCGGCACCTCTGTCCTGACCTTCAACTCCTCTGTCCTTACCTTCGACTCCTCTGTCCTGACCTTCAACTCCTCTGTCCTTACCTTTGGCTCCTCTGTCCTAACCTTCAGCTCCTCTGTCCTCACCTTCGACTCCTCTGTCCTTACCTTCAGCACCTCTGTCCTAACCTTCGACTCCTCTGTCCTGACCTTCAACTCCTCTGTCCTTACCTTTGGCTCCTCTGTCCTAACCTTCGACTCCTCTGTCCTCACCTTC
>NC_057713.1:49921512-49925041 GCF_004010195.1 Chiloscyllium plagiosum
GCTCCACTGTCTTACCTTCAGCTCCTCTGTCCTCACCTTCAGCTCCTCTGTCCTTACCTTAGGCTCCTCTGTCCTCACCTTCAGCTCCTCCGTCCTTACCTTCAGCTCCTCTGTGCTCACCTTCAGCTCCTCTGTCCTCACCTTCAGCTCCCCTGTCCTTACCTTCAGCTCCTCTGTCCTCACCTTCGGCTCCCCTGTCATTACCTTCAGCTCCTCTGTTCTCACCTTCAGATCCTCCGTCCTTACCTTCGGCTCCTCAATCCTTACCTTCGGCTCCACCGTCCTTACCTTCAGCTCCTCTGTCCTTACCTTCGACTCCTCTGTCCTTACCTTCAGATCCTCCGTCCTTACCTTCAGCTCCTCTCTCCTTACCTTCGGCTCCTCCGTCCTTACCTTCAGCTCCTGTGTCCTTACCTTCAGCTCCTCTGTCCTCACCTTCAGCTCCCCTGTCCTTACCTTCAGCTCCTCCGTTCTTACCTTCAGCTCCTCTGTCCTCACCTTTGGCTCCTCTGTCCTTACCTTCGGCTCCTCTGTCCTTACCTTCAGCTCCTTCGTCCTCACTTTCAGCTCCACTGTCCTCAACTTCAGCTCCTCTGTCCTCACCTTCAGCTCCTCTGTCCTTACCTTAGGCTCCTCTGTCCTCACCTTCAGCTCCTCTGTCCTCACTTTCAGCTCCCATGTCCTCACCTTCGGCTCCTCTGTCCTCACCTTCGGCTCCTCTGTCCATACCGCCAGCTCCTCTGTCCTTACCTTCGGCTCCTCTGTCCTCACCTTCAGCTCCTTCGTCCTCGCCTTCAGCTCCTCCGACCTTACCTTCAGCTCCTCTGTTCTCAGCTTTTGCTCCTCTGTCCTTACCTTCAACTCCTCTGTCCTCACCTTTGGCTCCCCTGTTTTAATCTTCAGCTCCCCTGTCGTTACCTTCAGCTCCTCTGTCCTCACTTTCAGCTCCTCTGTCCTCACCTTCAACTCCTCTGTCCTCACTTTCAGCTCCTCTGTCCTTACAATCAACTCCTCTGTCCTCACCTTCAGCACCCCTGTCCTTACCTTCGGATCCTCTGTCCTTTCCTTCGACTCCTCTGTCCTTACCTTCCACTCCTCTGTCCTTACCTTTAGCTCCTCTGTCCTCACCTTCAGCTCCTCTGTCCTCACTTTCAGCTCCTCTGTCCTCACCTTCAGCTCCTCTGTCCTTACTTTCGGCTCCTCTGTCCTCAACTTCTGCTCCCATGTCCTCACCGCTCCTCTGTCCTCAACTTCTGCTCCCATGTCCTCACCTTCTGCTCCTTTGTCCTTACCTTCAGCTCCTCTGTCCTCACCTTCAACTCCTCTGTCCTTACTTTCGGCTCCTCTGTCCTCAACTTCTGCTCCCATGTCCTCACCTTCTGCTCCTTTGTCCTTACCTTCAGCTCCTCTGTCCTCACCTTCAACTCCTCTGTCCTTACTTTCAGCTCCTCTGTCCTCACCTTCAACTCCTCTGTGCTTACCTTCGGCTCCTCTGTCCTCACCTTCAACTCCTCTGTGCTTACCTTCGGCTCCTCTGTCCTCATCTTCATCTCCTCTGTCCTTACCTTCACTCCTCTGTCCTCAACTTCAGCTCCTCTGTCCTCACCTTCAGCTCCTCTGTCCTTACCTTCAACTCTTCTGTCCTCACCTTCAGCTCCTCTGTCCTTTTCTTCAGCTCCTCTGTCCTTACCTTTATCTCTTCTGTCCTTACCTTCAGCTCCACTGTCCTTACCTTCGGCTCCTGTCCTTACCTTCAACTCCTCTGTCCTTACCTTCAGCTCCTCTGTCCTTACCTTTGGCTCCTCTGTCCTCACCTACAGCTCCTTCGTCCTCGCCTTCAGCTCCTCTGACCTTACCTTCAGCTCCTCTATTCTCAGCTTCAGCTCCTCTGTCCTTACCTTTGGCTCCCCTGTTTTTATCTTCAGCTCCCCTGTCCTTACCTTCAGCTCCTCTGTCCTCACTTTCAGCTCCTCTGTCCTCACCTTCAACTCCTCTGTCCTCAATTCCAGCTCCTCAGTCCTTACAATCAACTCCTCTGTCTTCACCTTCAGCACCCCTGTCCTTACCTTCGGATCCTCTGTCCTTACCTTCGACTCCTCAGTCCTTACCTTTAGCTCCTCTGTCCTCACCTTCAGCTCCACTGTCCTCACTTTCAGCTCCTCTGTCCTCACCTTCAGCTCCTCTGTCCTCACTTTCGGCTCCTCTGTCCTCACCTTCGGCTCCTCTGTCCTTACCTTCAGCTCCTCTGTCCTCACTTTCGACTCCTCTTCCTTACCTTCAACTTCTCTGTCCTTACCTTTAGCTCCTCTGTCCTCACCTTCAGCCCCTCTGTCCTCACTTTCTGCTCCTCTGTCCTCACCTTCAGATCGTCTGTCCTTACTTTCGGCTCCTCTGTCCTCAACTTCAGCTCCCATGTCCTCACCTTCGCCTCCTCTGTCCTTACCTTCAGCTCCTCTGTGCTCACCTTCAGCTCCTCTGTCCACACTTTCAGCTCCACTGTCCTCACCTTCAGCGCCTCTGTCCTCACCTACGGCTCCTCTGTCCATACCGCCAGCCCTCTGTCCTGACCTTCGGCTCCTCTGTCCTCACCTTCAGCTTCTTCGTCCTCGTCACCTTCAGCTCCTCTGTCCTCACCTTCAGCTCCTCTGTCCTCACCTTCAACTCCTCTGTGCTTACCTTCGGCTCCTCTGTCCTCACCTTCATCTCCTCTGTCCTTACCTTCAATCCTCTGTCCTCACCTTCAGCTCCTCTGTCCTCACCTTCAACTCTTCTGTCCTCACCTTCAGCTCCTCTGTCCTTACCTTTATCTCTTCTGTCCTTACCTTCAGCTCCACTGTCCTTACCTTCGGCTCCTGTCCTCACCTTCAACTCCTCGGTCTTTACCTTTAGCTCCTCTGTCCTCCACTTCAGGTCCTCTGTCCTTACCTTCGGCTCCTGTGTCCTCAGCACCAGCTCCTCTGTCCTTACCTTTGGCTCCTCTGTCCTCACATTCTACTCCCCTGTACTTACCTTCAGCTCCTCTGTCCTCACCTTCAGCTCCCCTGTCCTTACCTTTGGCTCCTCTGTCCTCACCTTCAACTCCTCTGTCCTCACCTTCAGCTCCTCTGTCCTTACCTTTGGCTCCTGTGTCCTCAGCTCCAGCTCCTCTGCCCTTAGCTTTGGCTCCCCTGTCCTCACCTTCAGCTCCCCTGTCCTTACCTTCGGCTCCTCTGTCCTCACCTTCATCTCCTCTGTCCTCACCTTCAGCTCCTTCGTCCTCACCTTCAGCTCCACCGTCCTTACCTTCAACTCCTCTGTCCTTACCTTCGGCTCCTCTGTCCTCACCTTCAGCTCCTCTGTCTTCACCTTCAGCTCCTCTGTCCTTACCTTCGGCTCCTCTGTCCTCACCTACAGCTCCTTCGTCCTCGCCTTCATCTCCTCTGACCTTACCTTCGGCTCCTCTATTCTCAGCTTCAGCTCCTCTGTCCTTACCTTCACCTCCTCTGTCCTCACCTTTGGCTCCCCTGTTTTTATCTTCAGCTCCCCTGTC
>NC_057713.1:49925541-49990013 GCF_004010195.1 Chiloscyllium plagiosum
GATTCACCTGCACACACACAACATGGGTGCTGCGGAAAAAATAAGCACTACCACAATTAGGCGGTAGTGTGGGGGTAAGAAAAAAAAAAGAAAACAAAAAAAAAATAAACAGGAGATTCAGAGAGTCTCCTTGTTTTAGGGACTGACTGTGGAGCTGGCTGGTCAGAGCCCATGTACTGTATATATGTAAATAAAGGGTGACTCGGTGACTGGATACCTGCCCCCTCGGAGTTATTTTAACGTGAATTGGAAGTAAGTATGAATCCTAAACTGCACATTTGTAAGGTCAAAATTAAACATATAACCTGCATATTTTCAAAAGTAGCTACATCAAATTAAGTAAGTTAATTCAACCAGGGCTTCAATGCGGAAGTTTTGTGGTGCAGTGCAGTGTCTCTACTTCTAAGCCAAAAACTCTGGGCTCATGTCCCACGCTGTGATTTAATTGACAAGGAAGTTTTGTTCATAACATGGCCAAGCAGGTTGAGTATAAACTTGTAAATCCTTCCAACATATGCCAATGGAAAGTGCTATGAGTTGGAAAGGTTCCTGGTTAGCCTTGTGTTGGAAAGAAATTGGAACATCTACTGTACTATTCATAGCTCCAGCTGCAACTTGCATCTAAAAGTGTTTGTTGTCTGAGCAGTTGAGACTTCTCAAAAGTCTGGTTGGAATAGTTGGCTCAACGTGCAAGAGATTGATATCAACAACATAGGGTTCAAGTCCTATTCTTGCTGGGGTGCACTCAGGACTGGCTCCTCTCCCTAATTATGTTAAGAGATTGTGGCACTGAGTCAGATGTGCGTTCAGGCAGGGGAAATCAAAGAAGAGCTTCAGGAAACCTTTTTCTTGATGAGAATTAAGCAAACCTTGTTTGTGAATTAGTCTATGAAAAAGTGGAATAACATAAAAATCATAAGCTGACTAGAAATAAAGTACTTTGACCTTCACGGTAAACCAAACGTAACAGCACAATGGGAGATTAAACTAAACCAAGGTCGTACAAAATATCTGATTCAGAGCATCAATAAAAACTCACTAATTAGTTTGCTTTTCTGTAAAATTGTGTTGTACAAAAGAACATTAAGCTGTGATTTACATGGATATGGTTCACCATCCTTGAGCTGTTCACATGTAAACCTGTCTGTTTAGGAAGTTGATGGAATACCGATTCATACCACAAGGTGCCAGCATTATGTTTCCAATAATTGAATTTCAGCCTTCTCAAGACTAAGGGAGGTTATTCTTTCACAACTCTTCTATTGATTTTTAATCAAAATTTATTATTTTTATTGTGATTTTTATATCAGACATATTCCTCCCATGAGACACAAAGTGGTCATTAAACTTGTGCCTTTCCACCAACATTCACCTACCCCATCACCATAGCTATTACTCCACAATTAATCTGTCTGCACTGGGACAATGAAAATTGCTGATATCATAAGGAATCAATGAAAGGTTCCTACAGAATTACAAGACAAAATCTGATATCAGGAACATCTCAAATGAATCCTGCTGAGGTGGCCCATTGAGTAACTGCATTGATTTTAGTAAGCCAAAGTTTTCACATTTGATTCTATCATTACATTACATTACAGTGTGGAAACAGGCCCTTCGGCCCAACAAGTCCACACCGCCCCGCCGAAGCGTAACCCACCTATACCCTACATTTACCTCTTACCTAACACTATGGGCAATTTAGCATGGCCAATTCACCTGACCTGCACATCTTTGGACTGTGGGAGGAAACCGGAGCACCCGGAGGAAACCCACGCAGACACGGGGAGAACGTGCAAACTCCACACAGTCAGTCGCCTGAGGCAGGAATTGAACCCGGGTCTCTGGCGCTGCGAGGCAGCAGTGCTAACCACTGTGCCACCGTGCTGCCCTCCTTATCGAGTGAGTTGGTTTTAACTGGGAGAGTTGTGCCCTAAGTTTCTTCAGCCCAGCAAACAATCAGCTATGGTGCGTATTTCTCATTATTAGTTTGTGGCCAATGTTGTGAAGAACAGGTAAAAACAATGACTGCAGATGCTGGAAACCAGATTCAGGATTAGAGTGGTGCTGGAAAAGCACAGCAGTTCAGGCAGCATCCGAGGAGCAGGAAAATCGACATTTCAGGCAAAAGCCCTTCAACAGGAATAGAGGCCTCTAATCCTGATGAAGGGCTTTTGCCCGAAACGTCAATTTTCCTGCTCCTCGGATGCTGCCTGAACTGCTGTGCTTTCCAGCATTGTGAAGAACAGGTGTAGACCTTGGACATTGTATTAACTGTCAGTATTGACTGTTAAAGGGGTGGCATAACAAAAGACATGATTAGGAGTTAGGCCATCAACATGGGAGTAGACATATGGGAAAAATGGAATGAAATATGGCAATATCCTCAGCTTTTTAATGTTGAAGAACATTGTATCACTGGTATTATTTCTACATGAAGCATTCCTAATAAGAGACAAAGAAAAAAGAAAATTGTAGCACAGGAACAGGCCCTTTGGGTGTCCAAGCCTGCGTTGATCCAGATGCTCTATCTAAAAACCTGCCGCCTATTTTCTAAGGGTCTGTATCTGCTCCCTGCCCATTCATGGATTTGTCTAGGTACATCTTAAATGACGCTATCGTGCCTGCCTCTACCACCTCCACTGGCAACGCATTCCAGGTACCCACCACCCTCTGCATAAAGAACTTTCCATGCATATCTGCCTTAAACCTTTCCACTCTCACTTTGAACTCATGACCCCTAGTAATTGAGTTCACCACTCTGGGGAAAAAGCTTCTTGTTATCCACCCTCTCTACCTCTCATGATTTTGTAGACCTCAATCAGGTTCCCCTCAACCTCCGTCTTTCTAATAGAGTCATAGAGTCATAGAGATGTACAGCATGGAAACAGACCCTTCGGTCCAACCCGTCCACGCTGACCAGATATCCCAACCCAATCTAGTCCCACCAGCCAACACCTGGCCCATATCCCTCCAAACCCTTCCTATTCATATATCCATCCAAATGCCTCTCAAATGTTACAATTGTACACCAGCCTCCACCACTTCCTCTGGCAGCTCATTCCATACACGTTTCACCCTCTGACCTCTCTTCATAGCTAGTGCCTTCCATACTTGGCAACGTATCCTGGTGAACCTTCTGTGCACCCCCTCCAAAGCATCCACGTGACTCTCACAGGACAATGCAATGAGCTTGCGAGGAGCCCATTAGACTGATGCTGCTATCTCGAGATCAAAATGAAATATCCTCAGGATAGAAAAAAGTCAAGATGGCCACGAAGATGACTCAGAAATACTGCAGTAATAATGGCTGAAAATGGGACATCTGATCTGCCATCACCAATATCATCATATCTGGAATGCACAAGTCTTTGTTTTCTGCCTCATTATCCCATACAGTAAATAATAAAGGGAATCTTACATATTACATTCAAAATTAGGTTCCACAGCAAATTTTCTGACCTGCAGGTACAATAAATGTTCTATCTTCTGCTCACAACTTGTGTTTTATTTCATTACACCATGTTCCAATTTTGTGAAGAAATATTCTCAAGCTGAAATCTGTCAAACAAACAGAAAACAACTAAGAAGGAAACCAACAAAAGCTCTATTATTTTCATTTAGTGTCATCGAGCTTATTGTTAGGTACTTCAGATCCCTTGCTCCAAGTGTAGTTACACAGGTTTATTCCCTTTATAGATACTGCAAGTGCAATTATCCCTTTGAGCTACTATTGTGTCTGCAAGGTGCACTCTGTCATTATTAAACTTCAGGTCACCTCGAGGAGTTGAAGTTTTTTTTATTTCTTTGTACAGCAGGTTTTTATGATTTAGAATGTGCAGCCTGAAAGCACAGTTGAAAGTGAATTCAATAGCACCTCTTTTCTGTTCAGCTGTTAGTTAACTTGTTGTTAATTGGCATACTTTTATTTATTTTATTCATTCATGGGAGGTGGAACATTGCTGCTTATTCAGTTCAATTGCCCTTGAGCTGAAAGCTTGTTTGGCCATTTCAAAGGGCAGTTAAAAATCAACCACACTACTGTGGACCTGGAGACACATCTAGGTTAGACACTGTACGATTGGCAGCTCTTTACCTATCATAAACCAGATGGCCTTTTTATGACGTTTGACAGTGATTAGGTGATCACCATCAGACCAGCTTTTCATTTGGCATCCTTTTGATTGAACTGAAATTTCACCATCTGCTGGAGTGGGATTCAAGCCCAGATTCCCAAAATATTAACCTCGGGTTCTGGATTACTAGGCCAATGACATCACCACAACACTACCACCACCCTATTTCAGATTTACAGTGTTTGCAATGTTCAAATAAAGGCCATTCTTTGTGTGGGTGGTTTGGTTTGAAGTTAAATCAGAGGGATATATCCATCAAAATTTTGGACAACTCATATAGATCATTTCCCTGATGCTGTCATATCATGGAGCAGTTACTCTCTGCTTCAAAGAGGTTAGCATCCAAGACACAGTTACTGGCTATTTTACTGTGTCATGATCCTGGGCTGACCCTTCGCTGGTTGAGGGAGTCCATCAGCTAAGTGGAGGAAAGATTGGCCTCACTAACCCATTATGTTTCAAACTTATCTAGCCCAGTTCTTGAGGACTTCTGGATGCTTCAGCAGGGATGAATGTAGCACTAAGTGTATGGGTCTTCAGTGCCTTCAGTAATCCAATAGTGACAGCTGATGATTTCTAAGTAGATTCCCTGCCTCTCCATGAGATGCCATTTGTCATCTGTTGTGATTGACCTTGGAGAAAGAAAGTAGAGGAGCTGGATAGATGATGACGGGGCAATGACGTAGGTGCAGTGCTGAAAGCAATCCATGTCGTGACAGGACCTGGGGTGTGGAGATATGTAAAAGTCATGGAAGGAAGTGATCATGTTCTGAAATGATTAAACTCGATATTGCATCCTAAAGGCTAATGGAATGCAAAGTGCTGTTCGTCCAGTGTGAGTTGAGCCTTTGCTGGAGTACTGTTGCAGGCCTGAGATGGAAATGTTGACATGCCAATGCAATGGCATGTTAAAGTGGCAGATAACTGGAAATTTTAATGGTCAGACTGTAGGTGTTCTACAAAGCAGGTGCCCAGTCCTTGTTTTGGCTTCTTAATGAACAGGAGATCGCATTGTGAGCAGCGAATATAGTGAACTAGATTGAGTGAATTGCTGCTTCACCTGAAAAGTATGTCTGGTGTCTTGAATGCTAAGCAGGGAAGAGGTAAATGGGTAAGTCTTACGCCTGTGTTTGCATAGAAAGGTACCAAGGGATGGGATGAGGGGAGGTGTTAGGAATGGAAGAGAAGTTCAAAGTTTGTGAGAAGATTTGTAGCTCGGGTACTCGTTGTTGTGGTTCTGTTCGCCGAGCTGGGAATTTGTGTTGCAGACGTTTCACCCCCTGTTTCAAAAGGGCCACAACACAGTGCAGCATACCAGAAGTGCAAAAAGAGGAAGAAGGACACCTCTACAATGTATTCCCAAAAACGATACCCCCGCAATTTCATCAACAGTTGCCGAAGGGAAAGACAACAGAATGAGGACATGCCACAACCCAAAGGACTAGCTACGTTACCATACATCAAGAACATTTCTGAACTGACAGCCAGGCTACTACAACCACGAGGACTCATAACAGCACACAGACCAACAGCCACTCTCAGACAACAACTCACCAAAACAAAGGACCCGATACCCAACATGAGCAAAACCAACGTAATATACAAAATCCCATGCAAGGACTGCACAAAACACTATATAGGGCAAACAGGAAGACAGCTAGTGATCCGCATCCATGAAACCAACTAGCCATGAAACGACACGACCAGCTATCCTTAGTAGCCACACACGCAGATGATAAGCAACATGAATTCAAATGGGACAACACTACTATTATAGGACAAGCCAAACAGAGAACAGCCAGGGAATTCCTAGAGGCATGGCACTCATCCACAGATTCTATCAACAAACACATCGACCTGGACCCAATATACCGGCCACTGCAGCGGTCAGCTGGAACTGACAACCGGAAGCGGCAGAGACAAACCACTATAAATACTGGAGGAAACATCATAGAAGCGCTTCACAGGAGGCTCCCAAGCACTGAGGATGTCACCTAGACAGGGGACGAAACATCTGCAACACAAATTTCCAACTCGGCGAACAGAACCACAACATAGAAGAGAAGTGGATAAAGATGCCACAAAGGGAACAGATCCTGATGAGAGAAGAAGGGAATACGTGTCTGGTCGTGGTATCCTACTCGAAGTGATAGGAATGGTGATTTATGATCCTTTGGATGCAGAAGCTGGTGGATCATAAAATGTGGACCTGGAGGACCCTACTATTGTTGTGGGAGGAAGGAGAAGGTGTGAAGACAGACGTGTGGGAGATGAGGGTTAGATTCAGCTAAGGGCCCTGTCGATCATGGTAGTGGGGAATCCTCAGTTAAGGAAAGAAGTGGTCCTTTCTGAGCCTCCTCTGCAGAATGTGGAATCATCAGAATAGATGCAGCAGAGATGGAGAAGCTTGAACGATGGAATGGAATCCTTAAGGAAGTACAGGATGCAAGGATGTATAGTCGAGTCTTAATGTTTTGAGTTCTGTGATCCTTCTTCAGATTAGAAGTCGTTCTGCAATTCTGAAGGAGAAACATAGGACTCAACACATTAGTGTGTTTTCCCCCGCAGATGCTGTGTGATCTGCTGAATTTCCCCATCAATTTCTGTTTTTGCTTGTTTCAGATCTCCATCGTCTGTAGGTCTTTGTTTTATTTCAGTTATGCTGGAGTGGGGGACTATAAGTTTGCCTCTGGACCTCAGTATCTATCGCTGTTTTCCTGTCTTGGAGAATGAACACAGTTAAATGCTGAATTCACTATATTTTCTCTGTCAAGTTTTTTCCACTGTCTAGTTTTTTGATGGACACGAGGACATACAATGTTGAAATGTCAGGTGCGGATAATAATGAGGCACAAATGCATGAAAGTGAGCTTGTTGCTCCTCAAGGATGCGATTCCAAATTTGCCATTTAAGACTTGAGGGCTATTTCAGGTGTATTTCTCTTGATGTTAAGAATCTATTTATTTTTTCACTCTTGCCCATGTAATTACCTTACTCGCCATTATTATTGACACACTAGGGAGAGGAAAGATCCATAAATAGTTACTTTTCTTAGCTGCTTTCAGTCCGTGTAGCTGTTTCTTTTGAAACATCCTGCAAATGATGCTCAATCCAAGAATAATTAATTAGAGGGGCATGATTCTCATGAGAAATGTATGAAGCTAGAGTCTTTAATCATTGATAAATTCAAAGTGCAAATATATAAATAATGTAGAAATAAATCATTGCATTTCTTGTGCATTATTGCAAAAGAAAAAAAACAAACTTTTCTTCATCTAAACAAAATACTTTCTCACAAAGATTGCACTTTGAAACATCCCCATTCTGATGTGTAGAATAATACATTTGACCATCAATTTCAAAAACTACAGAAAGGTAATTTTTCTTCACTTTTTTACAGGAGTTGAGATCTTTGCAGGGAATGGCTTCCCTGGGCAGTGAGTGGTCATAAAAGAGTTGCATGCTGTATCGGTGGCTTATATTTGACCCAATGATCTCTTCTAACATGCAGCATTCGGCTAAGGATTTCTAGTTACATGTTGCAACCCTGAAAATACCCCCTTATACCAACTCTCTGTCTTCTATTAGTTAACCAATCTTTTACATGCTAATAAGCTAGCTCCAGTACCCTGGGCTCTTATTTGATGAAGTAGGCTGAGTATGATATATTGTCAAACACCTTGTTACAGACCGTGTCATTGAATCATACAGCGCAGGAGTCCTTCACCCAACCAAGTGGATGTCGATTTGTCTATCCTAAGTAAAAAAACCAAAAGAAACTGCAGAAACGAAAGCAGAAATTGCTGGAAAAACTTAGTAGGTCTGGCAGCATCTGTGGAGTGAAATCGAGTGAGAAAATTCTGGGGAAGGGTCACTCGATCCGAAATGCTCACTCTGATTCCTCTCCACAGGTACTGCCAGACTTGCTGAGCTTTCCCAGTAACCTCTGTCTTTGCATCTATATTAATCCCACCTTTCAACACTTGGTGCAAAGCCTTGAATAGTACGACATTCAAGTATCAAGAGTATTCAAGTATATACTCAATGAGATTTCCCACCTGCATTACTCTCCCAGGCAGTGCATTCCAGATTTCTTCCACCCTCTGGGTGAAAAGGAATTCCTCCAATCCCCTTTAAAATGCCTGTCCTTAAACCTAAAATTTCACCCTTCTTATTGACTGTTCAAATAAGGGAAATAGCTGCTTCCTACACACCGGGTCCAGGCTCCTCTATTACATACACCTCAATTAGTCCCTTTCCAGTTCTAAAAAGAACACCCCGTGCTTATGCAGCTGCTCTTCAAGGTAAAATGCTCCATCCCTGGCAACATACTGGTGAATCTCCTCTGAACCCACAGCAGTGCAACCCTTCTTGTCATGACGTAACCAGAACTGCACGCATGTTCTGTTACTTCTTTCAAAGTGCATCATCTTACACTGTTCAGGGTTAAATTCCATCACCCATGGATCTGACCAACACATACATATCCTTCTAGAGTCATAGAATCCCTACAGTGTGGAAACAGATCCTTCAGCCCAACAAGTCCTTACCAACCCTCCAAAGAATATCCCACTCAAACCTATTCTCCATTACTCTACACTTACGCCTGACTAATGCATCTAACCTACACATCCCTGAACATTATAGGCAAGTTAGCATGGCCAATTCACCTAACTTGCACATCTTTGGATTGTGGGAAGAAAGCTGAAAATGTGTTGCTGGAAAAGCGCAGCAGGTCAGGCAGCATCCAAGGAACAGGAGAATCGACGTTTCGGGCATAAGCCCTTCTTCGGGCTTATGCCCAAAACGTCAATTCTCCTGTTCCTTGGATGCTGCCTGACCTGCTGCGCTTTTCCAGCAACACATTTTCAGCTCTGATCTCCAGCATCTGCAGCCCTCACATTCTCCATTGTGGGAAGAAACCAGAGCACCTGGAGGAAACCCATGCAAACACAGGGAGAATGTGCAAACTTCACAAGGACACTCACCCAAGGATGGAATTGAATCCGGGTCAATGGCGCTGTGAGGCAGCAGTGTTAACCACTGAGCCACTGTGCCAGCCCTTCTGGAACCTGCGACCTTCTTTCTCACTATTAACCACCCAGACAATCTTTGTGTCATCTGCAAATTTACTTGGCACCCCCTCCCACATTCTCATTTATATTGTTTATAGTCTGTGCAGAAAGCATTATTCCAGGAAGACCTATTTTCTATTTATTAGAAAAGAGCAAGAGACTAAAGCAAACAAAGTCCTCTATGGAAACGAAGCAACAAGTTTCTTTAAATGAGTCAAATGAAGACATCTTTGGGAAGCTGTGCTATCAGTACTCAGGTGAATGGGGTACAGGAGTAAAGATGTCTCGCTACAATTATATATCACCTTGGTGAGACTCTAGTTGAAGCACTTTATTCAATTTCTGTCTTATTGCTTGAGGAAAGATATAAATTCTGTTAGAAGAAGCTCAATTAAGGCCATCCAACTAATTTTTGGGATGGAGAGATTGTCCTCTGAGGAAAGATTAAATACACAGGACCTACATTCTTTGGAGTTTAAGAGAATAAGAAGTGAACTAATTCAAACACGCAAACTCCTAACAGGGATTGAAAGAGTAGATGCAAGAAGTGTGTTTCCTCTGATTGTTGAGGTGGTGATAGGTGGAAGGGGTGGTATTCGATAAGCAGTGGACATTGTCTCATAATAAGGGACAAGCTGTTAAGACAAAGATAAGAGAGAATTTCTTCACTCAGAGATAGTAAGTATTTGGAATTCATTGTTCCAGAGGGCTGTCGAGGCTCAGTCATTGACAATGTTCAAGAGTTATATCAATAGATTTCGACATGTTTAAAAACATATATGGAAGCGAGTATAATGCAGGAAAGTGGATGTTGAAGCAAAAGGTCAGCGATAGTCTCAATGAATTGCAGAACAGGTTTGAAGGGCTGATTGACCTACTTATGCTCCTATATCTTATGTAACCAGAGGGAGAAATGGTTCATCTAAGTATGCATTGCTGGGGATGATCTTATCTGGAAAAGTCAGATAGAATTGTTGGCAAAGACATTTGGAACATTTGACACAGTGTGGTCAGGGATAGTGGAACTGTACTGTGTATCACACTGGGCATTACCTACAAACCTGTCTGCAATGTGACTTATCTTGATGCCTTGCTTGTTCCAACAGTATTCACATATATGTTAAAGTGAAATGTAATTTTTCAGTTTGAAGTATCATTTGCCAGTGAATTAATGTTGGAATTATGCAGATTTTTCTTTGATTGTTTTCTTTTCCTTTCTTTCAAAAGGTTATCATTCTCTGCTGGATCATAACAAATGGTATAAAAGATATATATTATATTCACATGACTTGAATATCATTTCATAGCCTCTGTTCCATTTGATAAATAACTCTAACATTATGTAACAAATTATTCTTGGACTGAATTTATTTGCTCCCAAGAAATGACATAGTTAATTCATGCTTGCAGTACTTGTGAGTTTTGCATCTTGTAAAACTACTTCTATTTTCAGTGATATTGATTAGGCTTCACTCTACATGAGTATTAAAGTTATTTTCACTGCCCAATAGTTTGAAAGCCAGTGAAATGTTTTTGGATACAGTTCTGTAATATGCCATTTCTCCGAGGATTTTTACAGCTCTTCCGTCAAAGTGAATGTTCCCAGGAAATATTCATGCTTAGGATTTTTTAATAGCTTCAGTCTCAAATTTGAAAAAGAAAAATTGCGATACTGGAATCCCATGTGAAACCACTCAAACATAACTCTGTTGTCAAGTCAATTAAAAAGTCATTTTCTTTGATATCACAGGTTTTTTATGATGGCCATCTGTGATGATTGTAAGGAGGCTTTGAGAAGAAAAATGTTTGGAGAAAAGCGTACCTTTCAGATTATACTGGTGGAGGCTAAAGGTCCATTGCAGGCTGACTCTGGTAGGTACTGACACCCTGGGTCAGCATTTGTTCAGTAATGATAATCCTTTGAAGGGAGTATCTGAGCCCCAGGAATTGAAGTTGTGAGGGTGGGTCACAATGATGGCAGAGCACTGCGGGCAAAAGCAGCCATTGCTGCCACTATAAGTGGCCTTTCATTGAGTCAATACCGCTGGCTTCTCATGGACTGAGAAAATTCAGCCCTGGATTTATTCTGATGTACCATTCCATGGAACAGGAACAATGCTACTACAGTAACCAGGCGTTAGTCTGACAAGCTCTCATCTCAAGTAACAGTCCTGGGAACCCACTAGTGTTGGGAACAGGAATGAAAACAGCAATTGCTGGAGAAACTCAACAGGTCTGGCAGCATTTCTGGGGAGAAACATTTCAAGTCAGGTGACTCTTCATCTGATGCTGCCAGACCAGCAGAATTTCTCCAGCAATTTCTGTTTTTTGTTTCAGATCTCCAGCATCTGCAGTTCTTTTTTTGTTTTAATTCTTAAAATTGCTTATTCATGATGTGTAGACATTGCTGATAAGGCCAGAATTTATTGCCCATCCCTTACTGACCATGAGGAGGTGCTGAGTTACCTGCTGTTCACTTTGGGTAAGTACTCCGACAGTGCTGCTAGAACTTCCAGGATTTTGACTCAGCAACAATGAACAAGCAGTACTTGAGTTCCAAGTCAAGCTTGGATGGAAACTTTTAGCTGGAGATATTGAAACTTATCTGATGCCATTGTCTTTCTAGCTGTCAAGGATCTGCACAAAGTTGTTGAAGGGCCTTGGTAAATTGCTACCATGCAATTTGGAGATGGCACCCACTATCTGTCACCATGGTCTGTAATTGTGTTGTCAACTTTTACTTTCTGCAGGGTATTTGTACCTGATGAAGCAATATGTATGTTAGCTTTAATGACATCATTGCTAGATGTGGGTAATATTGCACTGAAAGGTTTAACAGACGTTTATTACAACTCCCTGATTTAATCATACATTAAAATCACAGTCATTTTAGTATTAATAATAATCTATTCAATTACAAATAGTGGCATGTTTCCATCAGCATGTCACACTTCAAGTGGCCCCACTTAAGATAGAGAGTGAGACCTTTATACCCTTATGTTGCATGCCATGATATGGTGATGATGCCATGAGCATGTCTTGTAAAAATACACTGTGGACTAACTGTGAGATATACCGCAGCATCCCCATTTTCTTCAAAGGAAAGAGAAAACCCTTCCAGGTATGCATGGTTGTATATTGACAACAGGACCAAGTTGTCCATTTTACAGTTATGCAAACAGGTAACAAAGTGAACAATTCAAATTTCAATGGAATGTTTTGGAAGTCTGACAACCCATCCTGACTGGATAACTGTTTACCCATCACCAACACGATAACTGTGTATCCATCACCAACCAGGTAACTGTATACCCATCACCAACAAGATAGCTGTTTCCCATCACCAACAAGGTAACTATATACCCATCACTAACAAGATAGCTGTTTCCCATCACCAGTCAGGTAATTTTACCCATCACCAACAAGGTAACTGTTTGCCCATCATCAAACAGGTAACTGTATACTTATCACCAACAAGTTAACTGCATTCCCATCACCAACAGGATAACTGTTTACCCATTACCAGCAAGATAACTGTTTACCCATCACCAACCAGGTAACTGTATACTATCACCAACAAAATAACTGTTTACCCATTATCAACCAGGTAACTGTATACCTATCACCAACAAGATAACTGTTTACCCATCACAATAAGATAACTGCATACCCATCACCAACAAGATAACTGCATACTCATCACCAACAAGATAACTGTATACCTATCACCAACAAGATAACTACATACCCATCACCAACAAGATAACTGCATACCTATCACCAACAAGATAACTGTTTACCCATCACCAACAAGATAACTGCATACTCATCACCAACAAGATAACTACATACCCATCATCAACAAGATAACTGTATACCTATCACCAACAAGATAACTGTTTACCCATCACAATAAGATAACTGTTTACCCATCACCAACAAGATAACTGTGTACCCGTGTGCTCTTGTTGGGTGACAACTTGGCTGTATTGCTTGTCATCACTGTACAGTCATCATTAAAGTTTTCTTCCCCAATCTCTGTGTGCATGATTGGTATGCCATACATTGGCTGGAGCTGGATTTTGTTCATTTGCAAAGTAGCACCATGGTGAATAATGATTTTGTACGATCTGGGCTGCTTGCATATTTTAGAAATGTTGCTGGTACCCAGGTATTTGTATTCGGATTACTGACTCATACTTTCTGCTGGGTGCTTCATTATGGTAATCCTCTACCTGCTAGATGGTCATGTAAGTGTTTCTCTCTCCTTTGGCTGTGGAGGAGAATGTCCTGTGTCCCAGAAGGGTTACATAACCGATTATTAGCCAAAGCATTCAAACTTGCCTTCCAAACATTAGTTGTGATGGCTATGAGAGTCTCTCCTCCATTGGCAAGGCACAAAATTCAGGAATGCAAGACAGAGATCTTGTTTCGTTGCTAGATAATTTACTAGCATAGATCAGATAGTGTGTACCATATATTCTGCTGGGCAGAATGAATGAGGATAGTCAGGTGACAATGTAAAATGGATTACTCCCTACCCTGTACAAACTCCTTGGAATAGTTGCTGGTGAATGTGATATGTTCTTAGATTGTATCAGTTTCATCACACCAAATAAGCTGAAAATAATGGTCATCATGTTGTACTCATTGTGTTCTAAGTCACTGAACTATGGGAAATTTGGAAAAGTAATCTGTCAGAACTCATCTGATCTGTGTTGTAAATAAGACTGTTGTCATTTTCATCCAAGAATAGGTGACCCTTGCATGGATGTCAAGGCTCCCTCTGTTGTTGGAACTGTATGTTTGGCATTCTTCACATGTATTCATGAGTCATTGATTATCCTGACTCATCCCTAGCCAATGTATATGTTCATGTGCTAGCCTTACTATGCATTCGATACCCATGTGTTATCTGGAGTAATGAGGACATAATATCCTAATGCACTGCTGCCACTGTGTGTCGGTGCTATGATTAGGTGAGGAGGGATAAATCAGCTTACTCTTTTTAATAACTTCAGATACCCACAACAAGTACCTAGAACTCTGTTCCAATGTGAAACTATGCCTCTCTGAAGCAATGATAGTTGCAAAGTTCCCTTGAGTGAAAGAAAGAGCAATTTTATTTCTTGGTAATGCAGAAAGAAAAAAAAACACAATGATCAAACACAACATGTACACACATTTAAGAGGAGATAGGAACCAGTACAAAAGAAATATTAAAAAACATATTTGAAAGTCTTTAGCATGTCCTTGAGGTAAAGTTTTAAGCTGAGATGATGGTTGGTTACTAGTTTCTCAGATCCACTACTCTGTGAATATTACAGAGATCTTTAATTTCTTAGTGTCAGGATGTTTTTCCCCAATTTGTGTTGTCACCAGTGCCTTGCCCTTTCAGAGGCAGAAAGAGTGTGCTTTCTGCAGTTGAACAATTATCAATCCATCTCCCTAGGATGCCAAAAACAGATCTTTGCATTACTTCAATAGTTTCTTGAAATGTAATCCATCTACAGTGGTTATAAGTGAGGCTTCATCTCCAATACATGAAAACGCATGCTAAAAACATAAATCAAAATGAGAGATAAGGGTCTGCTCAGGCCTGATTGGGCTGATTGGTTTCAATACCTTTCAATAAAATATTAATTATGGTTCAGTTTGTTTTAGTTCATTAATTTCATGACCTAGCAAACCTGTAGCCAGGTGACTTCTGTAGCCATTTTAAGTCAGTGCTTTTCTTTTTTAAAGAACTTCACTTCACAAAAGTCCTATGTATTAAAACAGCTGATGGAATTCAAAACCAATCATCTAAATGTTATCACAATTATACCATTATGTCATAGACGGATTGTGTGTAATTAAGGTGGGGTTGTAGTTAAGAGATTTGCTTTGTCCTGTATGGTGACACATTCCTTGAATGTTGTTGGAGCAATATCCTTCAGGTGAATGGAAGGTACTCCATCGCACTTAACGTATCATCATCATTGGCGGTCCCTCGCAGATGAGGATAGCTCTCTTCCAGGTGGTCATTGGAAGGCCTGGGTGAGTGTTGGCATGGCAGTGTGCTCCTTGCGTTGTTTTCACCTGGCTTTCGCCTTTTCTTGACGGTAAGTCTCAAGGTGCTTGACACCATCCAGATGCACCTGCTCCACTTTGAACCATCTTGGGCCAGTGATTCCCAGGTGTCTATGGGAATGCCGCACTTTGCCAGTGAGGTTTTGAGGGTATCACCGAGGCTCTTCCTCTGTCCACCTGGGGCTTGCTTGCTGTTTCGGAGCTTGGAGTAGAACACGTGCTTGGGGAGTCTCATGTTGGTCATGTGGAGAATGTGCCCAGCCCATGACAGCTGGTCAAGAGTGATCAATGCCTCAATGTTGAGGATGTTGGCCTGGTCGAGGACTCTGCCCAGTGAATTCACATGATCTTACACAGGCATTGTTGGTGGTAATGCTCCAGCACCTTGATGTATACTTGTAGATGATGGACAGGCTTTGGGAAATCAGGAGGTGAGTTACTTGCAGCAGGGTTCCCAGCTTCTGGCTTGCTCTAGTAACCATAGCATTTATATGACTGGTCCAATTCAGTTTCTGGTCAATGACAATGCCCTGCTTGTTGATAGTGGGGGATCAGCATTGATATAGCCATTAAATGTCATGGAGAAATTCTTAGATTCATTTTTGTTGGAAACAACCATTGCCTGGAATTTGCATGATACTAATTATGAGACAACCCAAGATGTTATCCAAGTCTTGCTGCATTTCAACTCAGACTGCTACAATACCGGAATGGTACCTGAATGGTTTTGAATGTTGTGAAATTATCAGCAAATATCTGCACTTCTGACCTGGTGGATGGGAGGTCATTGATGAAGCAGCTAAATATAGTTAGGCCAAGGACATCACCCTGTGGAACTCTTCAAAGATGTCTCAAGCTGTGAAGTCTGATTATGACAAATGCTGCCATTAATAGATTCAAATAAGTCTTAAAGCCTTGCGTAATTGTGCTAGTAAGGGGAACTTTCATGCATTTATTGAAACTGATACTCCTGAAGATGCTCTGAAGAAGGATCATATTGGATTTGAAACATTAACTTTGCTTCTCTCTCCACAAGTGCTGCCAAGCCTACTGAGCTTATCCAGCACTTTATATTTTTATTCCTGATACCAGGATTGGTTTTTATTGCCTCCCTCCAGACTTTTGCTGCTGTACATTTTCCTGGGTTATCACACTTTAAAGGTTTTTCAGGGTGGACTGGTAACCCATTGGATTTCTTGCACAGTATTTGCAGCAGTGGGTGGCATAGTCCACCAACTTATCCATCATTTCCTCCACATATCTCTCCACAGAAATCATCTCCATGACCAGCGAAAAAAAAAAAGATGGATGCTCTATGGTTGAAAACAAAACAAATAAAATTTAAGGACAGTTGTTTGCACCTTCAGAAAAACACAGCTGACTTCTCCTACTTCCTTCTCAGCATGTCCTGCCCAATGCATCGCTTCATAAAACACTCTCCAATTTCATTTCATAGAATCTCTACAGTGCCATTTAGTCCATTGAGTCTGCACCAAACCTCCAAAAAGCCTCCAACTCAGACCCACCCTATACCCGCAACCCTGCACTTACCCTGGCTAGCACATGCACATCTTAGGACTGAGGGAGGAAACTGAAGCTCCCAGCAGAAACCCACACAGACACAGGGAGAATGTGCAAACTCCACACAGGCAGTCACCCAAGGCTGACATTGAACCTGCGCTGTGAGGCAGGAGTACTAACCATAGAGCCACCTAATTCAATGCAGTTAATGGTGATTGAGTGGTAATGTCAATGGGCTAGTAATCCTGCAGTTAATACTCTGGGCTATGTTGACAAATTCCCTCCTGAGTGCTGGTGCAATTTAAGTTCAATTAATAAATGCTCAAATTAAAGCTGTGATTTGGAGGTGCCACTGTTGGACTATGGATGCACAAAGTTAAAACTCACACAACACCAGCTTATAGTCCAACAGGTTAATTTGGAAGCACTAGCTTTCAGAGCTGCTCCTTCATAAAGCTAGTCTACATAATGTTGAGCAGAAATCTGTTGTCAATTTTTAGTTAAAAAAACCTATCTGGTTCACTAATGTCCTTCAGGGTAGGAAATCTGCCATCCTTACCCGTTCTGGCCACATATGACTCTAGATCCACAGCAATGTGGTCAATTTTTAACTGCCCTCTGAAATGGTGCAGAATGCCATCTTGGTTGAGGGCAATTAGAGATGGGTGTAAAGATTCATTTTATTTTTGATTGTGGAAAGGATTTTTTAAAAAGCAAGTTACCTGAGATCAAGTAATGAGGAAGAGGTTTAGTTGTAGTTAAGTAGGAGTGAAAGTGTATAAATGCAGTTTCAGCCAGCAATAGGTAACTGATTAGTCTGAATATTGCTGGCTAGTTTTAATGACAATGCCTTTTGCTCTCTAACCATGATGTCATTGGCTCTCGGATATCTCAGCAGCTCATGGGTATGAATGTTTGGGTCAAAAGCCATTAGATATGGAAAGGAAGGAGCTTTCCTTCTCTCACCTCAAGCCTGAAGAAAGCTAGTTTATTTCTCCTCATTAGTTGCTGTGAGTTGTGTTCTGAGGATGTGGGTGTACTGTACCTTTAAAAGAGTTAAAAACTAGCAGAACCACCTGGCACAGCGCCAAGTGCTCTGAAAAAGATATAATGTAACATTTGGTCAAACAACTTGATTAGCTGGTTGCCTGGAGCCAACAAGACAATTTTGAATTAAGCCAATCAGTTTAAATTATACCCCAAAAAATACGAACTCCAATCAAGTATTAATTTAGTATATTGACAATCTTAAAAGCCAATGACATTCTGATGATTTGGGGATGTAAGACCAGGGAAAATTGAACAGTTAGGAAGAGAACTACGAAGCCAGCAGCATCTGCAGACTGCCCAGAGAATAGCTCTCTTAAAGGTACCTTTATCGATCAGTAACTTGTGAAACAGAAATCCCTAAGTAGAAGAAAAGAAGACCAAGGAAGAAAGGATTTGACATCTGGCTGGTTTTTGAAAAGTTGAATTTTGGTAAATCTTAATAAGGGGGTTTTATCAGACTAATATTATAGAAAGGAAATTAAAAGATACGTTAGAGAAATGAGTTATAAATAGTTGTTAGTTAATTATTCTCTGTTGTACTTTAAGAAATAAAGTTGTGAATTTTTACTTTACATAGTTCTTGACCTTTTGAATTTTCACAGATTACTGCATGGGATAAATCTTTTCTGTGTTGCTGGTGTAGATTACGCAGGAGGGTTTACCCTGTGTCATAACAGTTTGGGGGTTCATCATTGGGATTTGAACTGGGTTAGACACATTTGAACAGATTTGGGGTTACAAGAAATCCCAGCAGATTTAAACACTTGCAGGTTAGTGTCCTAGATCTTTAAGTGAAATGTAGGTGAGACAATTTGTTTATTCTGGTGACTTGTGGTTGATTAAATTAAAAGTGAGAGAAATGGCTTTTAAAATTGCTGAAGAGGTTCTGGGATTTGAAGATGATTCTCAAGTTTGCCAAGAAAGTTAGAAGAAAAGAAAAAGACCATACTTTTAGTATTAGCAAAGAAATTAGATTTGGATTTAACCAAGGACAAAACTAAAGCTGTGTTGTGGGGAAAATCACCATCCTTGGAGTCAGTGTCAGAGTTCAACAAGACAGTTTATTGTACAAGAAAATGCTGGAGCTCCGGGGAGAGGAAAACACCAACAGCACAGTGGCCAGTTGTGATTCTTCTCTCAACCCAGAGCACATGTCAAGGTACTTTTATATATTTTGTGATACGATAGGTCAGTGATGAGGTTATTGTCTTTGGAACATGGTTTGTTTATTGTAAATATTGCAGAATTATTGATAGTTTCGGTGCAGCCATTGTCAGTTCCAGTGCAGCCTTTGTTAACTTCAGTGCTGTCATTGTCAGTTTCAGCACAGACATTGTCAATTTCAGTGTCTGCACGGAAGTCCATTACTGTAGTCATGGGTGCTAATCGCTCTTCCTGAGAAGGACAATTACTTCAGCTCTGGCTATTAGCACTTTGTATTGAGTCCGTATCAAACAGTTAGCATTTCTATCAAAGGTGTTGGCTGGACCCAGACACTTCGGTGGGCAGTAGACACTTCTCTACACATGTGTATTGTCTCCCCCATCGGCCTTAAATTAATCAACTAGGTTGCTGGCATTTTGGTGGTCCCGGGCAGTATCTGTGTTTGCTCTGCTGTCTCTTACCATATTGTGGTCTGGCGGCCATTGTGCGTGTCAAGTGGCCAACTTATGGCTCAGCGGACAACTTGTGTGTCCATGTGTCTAGTGTCACCCTGCCCCGTGCCATCTCCCACTTCAGCTGAAATTGTAAGGGAATTACTCAAACACTTAAGTGTGTCAGAGAAACAAACAAATGCAGTAGAGGTAAGGAGAGCTTAAATTACAATTGAGGAAAATGGAGTTAGAAGATAAAGACAGAGAAAAAGGGGAAAGAGAAAGGGAGAAAGAAAGAGAAAGCGAGAGAAGAGAGGGAGAGAGAAAGAAGAAGAGAGAGAGGAAAAAGAGAGAGAGAGATGGTTTTTAGCTGAGCAAAGAGAGAGAGAAGAAAGAGGGGAAGAGAAAGAGAGAGAATTTGAACTTGAGAAATCTCGACTGAGTCAGCAAATTCAAGTTAACAGGATGGAGATTAAAAGAGAAGGTAACGATATATATATAAATGTGTCAAAACTCTGCCACATTTTGATGAGAAAGATGTTGAAGCCTTTTTTACTTCATTTGAAAAATTGGCTAGGCAGATGGAGTGGTCCGAGGGTTTATGGGTAATGCTAGTTCAGACTAAACTGGTAGGCAGAGTTAGTGAGGTATTTGCTGCGCTGTCAAAGGAGGGGTCAAGAAATTATGAGGTGGTTAAAAAGGCTATTTTAAATGTTTATGAATTGGTACCAGAAGCATATAGACAGCGGTTCAGAAACACAAAGAAGGAACCAGTCAGACTTATGTTGAGTTGGAAAGAATTAAACGTAGTCATTTTGATCAATGGGTGCATGCTTTGAAGACAGGCTCTAAGAGAAATTAATCTTCTGGAGGAATTTAAAAACTCAATTCCAGAGATGGTCAGAATTTACGTGGAGAAACAGTAACTTCAGGAAGTGAGAAGGGCAGCAGAATTCGCAGATGAGTACATGTTGGTGCATAAGACAAGCTTCTGGTCAGAATTTCATCCTGTGAGGAATAGAAATTGGGAGATCGTACATTACAAAACCAATAATAGAGAGCAGTGGTAAGAATTTGCCACATGATAAAAAAAAACCCAAGAGGGTGGAAAGCAGATGAAAGGCCTCAGGTGTTTACACTGTGGTAAAGTGGGACACATAAAGTCACAGTGCTGGTCGTTAAAGAAAGGCACTGAGGGAAAAGATGTGGTAGAAGACGCTAAGCCATGGCATTCGTGAAAGTAGTAGAGGAGACCCCAAGAAGAGCTGAGGAGCTGCAGGAGAGTGCACAGCCTAGGCAGGGGCTGGGTATGGAATTAGTACCTGATGTCTATAAATAATTCACCTCTGTGGGTAAAGTTTACTCAGAAAGAACAGGGTGAGAAGGACAAGAAGTTATAATTTTGAGAGATACAGGATCTAACCAGTCACTGATAGTAAAGGATGAGCAAATATGCACTCTTTCTGATCTGTTACCTGTGAGTGTGGTTATTTGTGGGTTAGATAGGCAGAAAATTAGCATTCCCCTATGTAAGACCAGGTTGGAGTGTCAACTCAAGACTGGGAAAGTAACAATGGGAGTGATTGACAGAGAGTCAGTTCCAGGAATCCAGTTTGTTCTTGGGAATGATTTGGCAACATCAAAGGTAGGAGTGACACCCCTTGTTTTGGAGAAGCCCAAGGAAGACCAAGAAACTGAGGAGTTAAAACAGAAATATCCTGGTATTTTCGCAGACTGTATGGTAACCAGATCCCAGACTGTATGGGAACCAGATCCCACTATCATAAGTCACTGTACAAAGCAAAAAGTAATGAGAAAGATGAAAGAGTTGAGGTTCTGTTAGCAGACACCCTGTTTGACATAATGGTGCAGGAGAAACCTGAACAGGCAGAGGGTCAGACAGAAGTGTTTACTCCTGAACGACGAAGAGACTTGCAACAGTAAGACAAGACGATAAAAGATATATATGCGGATGCGTACTCCGAAAAAGAGGCAGAGAATATTCCAGAGGGTTATTATCTGAAAGACAGAATCCTTAGACGGAAATGGAGACCACAACAGGTTAGTGCACAGGAGAAATGGGACGAAGTGCACCAGATTGTTTTGCCAGTAACATACGGACAGGAAGTGTTATGGGTAGCACATGATCTACATGTAGGAGGTTACCTAGGGGTACGAAAGACTCAGGCTAAGGTACAAAAACATTTTTATTGGCCTGGAATGCACAAGGATGTGGTTAACTTTTGTCGTATATGTCATACATGCCAAATGATAGGTAAGCCACAGGCAGTAATAAAACCAGAACATTTGTTGCCAATTCCCACATTTGAAGAACCTTTCACGCGGGTTAAAATTGATTGTGCAGGTCACCTCCTGAGGACCAAAACTGGAACCAGTGCTTGTTAACTATAATGGATGTGTCTACCAGATCTCCAGAAGCAATTTCATTAAGGCGTATCAAGGTGAAAAAGGTAGTAGAGGAGTTAGTAGCTTTCTTCACACAGTATAGTCTACCCAGAGGGATTTAGTTGGACCACGAGTCACATTTTACTGCTAGACTGTTTAAGGAAGTTATGGATAGCTTAGGTATACAGCACCTTAAATCTAATGTGTATCATCCTGAATCCCAGGGAGCTATAGAAAAGTAGCATCAGACCTTGAAGACCATGTTGAGAGCATACTCTCAGGACTACCTGAATGATTGGGATAAAGGTATCCCATTCGTATTGTTTGCCATTAGAGATGCTGCAAATGAATCTACTCAGTTCACTCCCTTTGAGTTAATATTCAGTCATGAAATGAGAGGCCCTTTGAAATTAGTTAAAGAAACATTGATAGGACCAAAGTTGGAGATCTCACACATAAATATTTTATCAGATATGAGGGAGAGACTAAATCGAGTAGGTGAGCTAGATAAACAGCATCTAAAGAGGGCACAGTATAGAATGAAACAGGTGGCAGATAAAAGCTCTGAGACTCCGATTTTTTCTTGAGGGGATGACGTGTTAGTACTATTACCAGTGATAGGAGATCCCTTCAAAGCCAGCTTTAGTGGTCCCTATCAAATTGAGGAAAAGTTAAGTCAGATGAACTATCTAGTATAGATGCTAGATAGATAAAAAAAGTATCGGGTATGTCATGTGAACATATTGAAACCGTATTATAGTAGAGAGAAAGAACTGGAGAAACAGGTGTTAGTTACTGCCCCGCAGAGTGAGGAATCAAATCCTGATGATGTGCCTCAAAATAGATTAAAAAATGAAAAGTCCTTGAGGAGTGGGATAGGTTAGTAAGCTATCTTTCTCAGGAGCATAAAACACAGTTGAAAGATTTGTTACTGCAGTGTAAGGACTAATGTAAGAATCAGGTGGGGAGACTAATGCTATTGTACATGAAGTAGACATAGGGAATACTGTTCCAATAAAACAACAGCTCATTGGCTTAATCAGTTCAAAGCCAGACGGATCCAGATGGAGGTGGAGCTATGCTCGATGAGGACATCATCGAACCAAGCCAGAGTGAGTGGAGTTCGCTGATCGTCTTAGTTCCCAAACCAGGCGTGACTCAACAATTTTGTATTGATTATCGGAACATCAATGCCCATTACAAAATCGGACCCATATCCAATTCCTAGATTGCAGGACTGTATCGAGGCAGTCAGACAAGCCAGTTACATCACCAAGTCGGACTTAATGCGTGGTTACTGGCAGGTACCTTTATCAGAGATGGCGAAATAAATTTCTGTATTTGTAACCCCAAGTGGGCTAGATCAGTTTAAAGTGATGCCCTTTAGAATGAAGAACGCACCCGCCACATTCCAAAGACTCATGACCAGGGTTGTGGCTGGGTTAACAAACTGTGTAGCCTATTTGGACGATATAGTGATCTTTTATAAGTCCTGGAAAGATAACATGGTACAGTTGGCAGAGTTCTTTGAACAACTACAAGAAGCAAAACTGGTGATAAACTTAAATAAAACATAATTCACAAAAGCAGAGGTGACTATCTTGGGACGTAACATCGGTCATGGAAGGTTCACCCCAAGGAATGCAAAGACGAAGGCCATCGAGGAATTTCCACAACCAACCTCGAAGAAAGAGATTGTGTACATGGATCACAATCCGCTTACATTCTTAGAATGCTTTAAAGACAAGAATATGAGACTGTTTAGTTGGAGTCTTATGTCACAGACTTTTAATTTAAAAATCATACATTTTGCGGGTCATAAGAATGTAATGGCAGATGCGTTCACAGATTTAACTGATAGAGTTTAGATGAGATTTGTATTTACTTAATGTTATATACATATATAGAGTTATATGGGAAGAAGTTAAGATTAGATTACCTACAGTGTGGAAACAGGCCCTTTGGCCCAACAAGTCTACACCGACCCTCCAAACAGTAACCCACCCAGACCCGTTCCCTCTGACATATTGCACTATGGGCAATCTAGCTTGGCCAATTTATTTGACCTGCACATCTTTGGACTGTGAATGGAAACTGGAACACCTAGAGGAAACCCACGGGGAGAATGTGCAAACTCCACACAGACAGTCCCCCGAGGCTAGAATTGAACCTGGGACCCTGGTACTGTGAAGCAGCAGTGCTAACCATTGAGCCACTGTGCTGTCTCAGAAAGGTGAACTTAGATTAAAGTTATCAATATGTTAGGGTAATGAGCTTAAAAAATAGGAAAAAAAAATGAAGTCATCTTTTCATTATGATAGTTCATTTTTTTCTTAAGGGGAAATCTGGACACCACCTCAGGAAGGATATATTGGCCTTGAAGGCAATATAAAGCAAGTTTACAAGAATGATACCTGGACTTCAGGGTTAAGTTATGAAGAGAAATTACACAAATTAGGCTCTATTTTCTCTATAATTTGGAAGGTTAAGGAGCAATCAGGTTAAAGTCTTCAAGGTATTAACAGCAAAACAAAGGTAGATAAAGATAAATTATTTTCGCTGATTAAAGATTCTCGAACTAGGTTTACAATTTAGGACCTGACTATTCAGAACAGATTTTAGGAAGCAGTTTGAAATGCAAAAGATAGTGAAGGTCTGTAATTCTCTTCAGAAACAGAATGGATGCTAGATCAAATGTTCATTTTGAACGTGAGATAGATTATTTTTGTTAAACAAAGGTAGTAATCGATAAGAGCCAAAGGTATTTAGGCCACAGATCAGCAACAATCTCATTGATTGATGGAACAGGCTTGAGGGGCTTATTGGCCAACTGCTGGTCCTCTGTTTCTATAAAACCATTGCAGCAGACCTTGAGAACAGGGACCATTGAACTGCCTTCCCAATCTTTGTTCCACAATGCCCATGGTTTTGTTTGTATGTTTCTTGGTATCTGTATGTGTGCACAGAGTGAGTTTTAGATTGGATTACCTCCAGTGTGGAAACAGGATCTTCGGCCCAACAAGTCCACACAGACCTTCTGAAGAGTAACTCACCCAGACACATTTCACTCTGACTAACATTATGGGCAATTTAGCATGGCCAATTCACCTGACCTACACAGCTTTGGATTGTGGGAGGAAACCGGAACACCCGGAGGAAACCAATGCAGAAACAGGGAGAATGTGCAAACTCCACACAGACAGTTGCCCGAGGCTGAAATCGAACCAGGGTCCCTAGTGCTATGAGGCAGCAGTGCTAACCACTGAGCAACCATGTCACCCCATTTTTATATGGGGATTAGAGGCTTAATCAGCAGAGTTAAATGCTGACCGTTCATATCTGTTTATCTATAGCTAGACTCTAATTGCTTGTAATAAATTGTGATTTTTGTTAAGTAGAGAAACCTGGTCCATTCTTTTTGTCAACCTCGGTCCAAAAGGCAAGCAGATTGGATACTTTTGCAACCGTTTATAAAATATTAAACTTTTGTGATAATTCCAGGAATAGCTGGACTTGATTTCCAGAGTGACACCGCAGTGAAGTGGAGCATGAGTAACAAATGCTGACCTTGCCATTCATGCCCACATCCCATGCAAGATTGGATCATCGAAAATCACTTCACTCAAAGTGGCAGTCTGTGGGCTGTGAAAATAAACTGCCATGATTGGATTGATGGACTGAACGCTAAGCTGCCAGAGTCATTTTGGGTTTGAGAAGCCACCTCCAGTGCCCAGATTCCTGCATTTCACACCAGCGTGTCAGATTGTTTGCAAACTAAGTTAAGTTTTCAATAACCAGACATCAACTGTTCAATTGGAGCTATACTTTCGACAGCTGTGGATTTCTTGAAAGTTGCTCATGAAACACAGCGAGAGGACAGCAGCAGGTGAAGGAACAAATCAATTTGAGGAAAAGAATCCCATTAAGTACTCAGTTCCCTCATTCAGTTTCTTACCTGCTTGGCTGGAAAGAGATTGCACACTGTACTTGTGAGGTCTACGTTTTGGAGGTTGTGCAATGACCAAATGAATCATTCAAACACCTGAGTGCATTTGGTTTTCAAGAGGGTTTCATTGTTTACACTAGTGCGATAAAACCCTCTGGAGGTCTAGAGGGTTATTCATTGAACAAAGGAAGTATATAAACTTTTCTCCATTTGTTTACAGCCCACCTTAGCATTTAGAAGACTGTTGTGGACCAATTGCAGTACTGATTGATTACGTACATAGCCAGTTTGATTAATCATGTGACTGCATGATCAGTTGATGGACAGTTCTAGATTTTCCCATAGTCTCGTGATGTTTATTACTTATCCCTTATCCTTGGGTTTTCCCAATGCAACTTATTCAGCCAGATTCAGGGTTTCAGCTCATGTACCAGTATACTCCTGCTAATAGAACATGGATCTCTTCTTACTGTCTAAAACTGACTGTCTGCAAGAATTTAGTTAACCTCTTAAAGTCATTTACATTTTTATATATGTGTGCAGATGTATTTAATATGTAGCTACAATTTGAGCTAGTTTGCAAGAAAGTCCTAATTGTGTTTTCAAGGATGTTTCAAGACAGTCTCTGTTCTGCATTTTTGTTTCTCATTTGACAAGACCCCTTTGTACAATTCTTACAAAATCTTATCAATTTAATTAGGTTCTGTGGGAACACTAACTCTATGAAGGTTACAATTATTCTAGTTTCCAGTTTAACTTCACAAAATCAGATTGCATACACTGCTGGTATAGCCAAAAATCTACCCTCAGCCATTTTGCATTCACTAAAGATAATGGGCAGCCCTAACAGGGAAAATGTTTTACACTCTAGAAGTTTGTTCTATTTCATTCTGTCTTTGGGGTTTGACCAGCTTTCATGTCCCAAGTACTGCTTCAAGGGACTTTCCTTATTTACAGGATGGTACATTTACAACATGCATTTTCTTAGGCTTCAGCCACCTTCCAGAGCTCTGCACAGTTATGTGGCACTGACATTGTTGTTGCACTGTTATACATCATCTTCATTATGAATACCTCAGTGCTGTAGACAGTGCTGAATCAAATCAGGATTTGTAGCACTTTTGCTAAATTAGGTTGGACCTCGTGTGAGGAACAAGATGATCAGCACCAGCAATAATAACAGCTCATTGCTGTTGACATACCTGTATTCACACAATGGGAAATGGAGCAACAGTAAGGGGAGCCGCAGAAAGAGAGAGGGAAGCAACAGAGAGAGGGAGATAGAGAGAGAAGCAGCAAGAGAGTGGTGTAGCAGAGAAGGGTGCAGGAGAAATGAGATCAGCGGGGAGGAGACAGCAAAACAGAGAGGGCTGCAACAAAAATCAGGACAGCAGAGTACAGCAGCAGTGAGGAGCTCAGGAGAAACTAGATTACTAGAGAAGTACAGATCATCAGAGTTGCAATCAGAAAAATGGACTTGCAAGCACACTTTCATTTTTCCTTGACGTGTCTGAACACAGTATATCAGAAGACTCGAGATGTCAAGTCAATGGTGGCAAGCATTTGAAATATCTGAGGGGAATATTTACCATTTGCTGACCTGTGGGTCTGCATTATCAGTGGCTGTCAGTGCTCAACATTATTGTTCCTAGGTCTCTCCAGGCCTCTGTCACAGATATATCTAGATATGTCAGCCATCTTGCTTCAAAAATGTGACCTCGTTGATTGCTCAGGGTGGCAATTATTTAAACCTTGCCGTTTTGATGCTAGTCCAAATGAAAGGATGTATGACTCTGCAGCTATTACTACTCCCCCCCCACCCCAGTGCAGTGCATCATCAACTGTGCGTACATGGGAATCTGGTCACCTCAAGAACAAACAGGAGTATTTGACTTCCACTCCATTAACGTACAGATAATCTGCAATCGAAACAAAAGGATGTTGATACTGGCACATTGTAAGGTTCACAGGCAGCAATCATACTGCTTTACACCTGTGGCATGCTTCATGCTTGATGTTCTCTTCAGACTTGGAAACAAACACAAGGGCTGGCAGGTGGGTGACAAAGAATACCTATTGCAAAGTCAGCTCGTGATGCTTGTCAGAAACCCTATACACTGAAAACTGACTGTGTTACATGGACTGTCACATTGCCAACAGGTACTTCAGGACTTGTCAGGCCTGTAAGAAGAATGTAAAAATGTTCTGATCTGTTTCTGATAATTAGGAGGATAAGGAAGAAGAGAAGGTTGATGAGTAGGGACGTGAGGCTGGTAATACCCCCAACTGTTAACCTTGCTGCCTGGTTTGCCATGGAGTCCTTTATAAAAGCACAGCTCAATCAGCTTGCAGTAGTGAACACATACCACCAGGAAATATAAAGGCCACTCTGCCTTTTCACTCCATTTTGCCAAAGCAACTCTCCAAGAAAACAACCTCCCGGTATACACCACTCCCTCTCCACTTGTGCCTCATTAATTTATGTGATTCCATTCATCATCAAAGGTCATTGCTCACTCAACACCCATGCATGGCAAGATCAAAGTGATCTAAACATTACATCTATGTGAACAAGATGGAGAGAAAAAATGACACAAGAGAACATTTTCTCAAACACCCAGGTGCATTCTGTTCTCCAAGTTCTCTGTGACTTCAGCAGATCTAATGATGCATTCCCTGGTCTGACAACTGAGATGCTCTTGGCCACTGACCTCTTGGTTTCGAAACTCATGAGGACCCTGGCAAACACTCTCCACCCGTACCCATGCAGCAACAAATTCAGCCATTGGGAGAGGAGGCAGCAACTAGGAGATATGCTTGGAAGATTCCTCTGAGTGAAAAAGGAAGCACTTTGAGTGCCACCTCCATTTCTTTATAGATAGATTCTCTACAGTATGGAAACAGGCCCTTTGGCCCAACGAATCCACACCAACCCTCCGAATAGTAAACCAAACAGACCCATTCCCCTACCCTATATTTACCCCTGACTAATGCACCTAATACTATGGGCAATTTAGCACGGCCAATTCACCTGAGCTGCACATCTTGGACTGTGGGAGGAAACTGGAGAACCGGGAGGAAACCCACGCAAACTCCACCATTTCATCTACATCTCTATTATATTTCATTTGAATTTTTCTACTATCACTCTTTTGAAGAACATTTTGGTTTACATTAGTGTCATTGTAAGGTCAAGGCTAGAATATCTGATGACTTATTTAACAGGGCAGACTGTTGGCAACCAGAGAATGCGCAGCAGTAGTTAAGTCCTGCATGAACTCATTTGATTGATCTGCATAATAGCTATGATTCTGGCCATTCTATACATGGAAGAAAGCTCCATCACAGTAGCCCTTTATGTAGAGATATACTTGTTAGAGCTCCCCGTGGTTCTTAGTTCACACAAACTAGCTGAAAGAAATACTCAGTTGGCTGTGGGAGATGTTGGCTAAAGCAGCTTGCAGTTAGCTCTTTCAAGTCAATGTATAAGCTTGTGTAATTAGATGCCTTTATAGAATGATTAAATCCAAGGTAACTAGATAAAAGTAACACACAAAGGGTGCTGTGAAATATATATATATATTGGATGTGTTACACAGAAGCAGCTGCAGGTGCTGCTTGTAAAGAGACAATTTGATAAGGAACATCCTTGAGAAATGCCGATAGAAGCCTCCATATAAGCTAGTCCAATTTCTGGTATTGATTGTGGAATTGAAGGGGAAAAGCCTGACCCACATTAGGTGAGATCCTTTTGGTGACCACACATTAATCATCTTTATGGCATTTTAAAAATGTAACTGACATTAAGGGATTTAACTGAAATTCTGTAGAGAGTCAGCTTTGGACAGTAAGAAGAGGACTCCTTTTCCTACTACCGGGGGAGCATTGAACGAATGGTGCAGGAATAATGCATGGAATGAATATTGTGAAAGCCCAACGATAAGTGATAATGGTGTCTGATAAACATCATGTGATCGTGAGAAAACTTAAAATTGACTGCCATGCCTTCTCCTGATTAATCTGATTGGATGTGTATGTAATAAATTAATAATACGATTGCTTTGCAATAACCAAAGGAAGGCGAAAAGAAAACGTATAAACTGCATATTTACCTTTGTTCAGTGAAGAAGCTTCTGGATATCAAGAGGTTTTCTTGCTACTGATGTAAACAATAAAACCCCCTCGACAGCAAAGTGCAGTCAGGTGTTGATTCATTTCATCATTTTGCTCCAACATACTCCTATCACAATGAGTTTGTCAATGCACTTCATATTGTCCAACACTAAGAGGTCTTCCTGTTCATCAGTGGCCCCTGGGGTAGAGTATCTCTGGCCAGCGCTCAGCATCCTTAAGATCCTTTGAGAAGAGGAGAGGGTGAATTCTGTCAGGTTGTTCCCTGAGCAGACTGTCAAAGTCATTTGGCAGAATGCCTCATTGCCAGAACTTTTCAAAAGCACCGAGACATTAGCGGTGAGAGGGGAAGTACCTATGAGATCCTTCATGTGTGCCCAGATTCTCTGCGCCACTGCACGCTGCCCTCAAAGTAGCTGCGGTGGTATAGAGACTGTCACACATTCCTCTGGAATGTGCCTTTGCTAAGGAAATCTGGAGAAAGATGCAATGGTTTTTGTTGAAGTTCATCCCAAGCAGGACTCTGCACTCTCTGGCACTAAACCTGGGATGCACACCGAGATGCACACTGAGTAACTCACAAAGGGTCCTGGGAAATATATATATTGAGCTGTGGTACACAGAAGCAGATGCAGGTGCTGCTTGTAAAGAGACAGCTTGACAAGGAACATCCCAGTGGCACAGTGGTTAGCACTGCTGCCTCACAGCGCCAGAAACCCGGGTTCATTGCCTGCCTCAGGCGACTGACTGTGTGGAGTTTGCACATTCTCCCCATGTCTGCGTGGGTTTCCTCCGGGTGCTCCGGTTTCCTCCCACAGTCCAAAAATGTGCAGGTCAGGTGAATTGGCCATGTTAAATTGCCCATAGTGTTAGGGGCAGGGGTAAATGTAGGGGAATGGGTCTGGGTGGATTGCGCATTGGTGTGGACTTGTTGGGCCGAAGGGCCTGTTTCCACACTGTAAGTAATTTAACTAATCTTTGAGAAATGCCGATAGAAGCCTCTATGTAAGCTCATCCAAATTCTGGTGCTGATCACAGGATTGAAGGGGAAAAGCCTGATTCATCTTCGGTAAGATCCTTTTGGTGACCACACATTAAACAACTTTATGTTTAAAGTTTTATTGACTGTGTCTTAGGATCATCAACTTGGTGAAAGATGTTCTTTGGTTTGCCCAAACCTTGTTGGTCTTCCAGAGCAAGGAGTTAACCTTGACTGAGTGTTGCAGACTGGCACATTCCAAGGTCCAGGACGATGTGCTGAGGGACACTCTAAAGCTTGAGGCAGCTGCCAGTATGACACAATGGGGAAAGACCACTGTCTGAGGTCTTTCTGTTAAAGTTAAATGCAGGTCCATTCAATTATCAGACCCTCCTGATGCCTCAAATACATGTAAATATAGTCTTAGACAAATAAGAAATACCTCCAATATTTGTTTCTTTCTTTATACGCTACTATACAGAACTGAACTGCTTCAGTGATGATGCATGGGTATAACGACTTTTTATGAATAAAGAATATTGTTGGAATAAAATCAAATTGTGGAGCAGCTGAGTAGAAGTTGGAAAGTCCTGCAACCCAGCGATACACACTTAACCCCACTGCCCTTGCCCCCACTGCCTGCTTGTGCTCAATTCTGATGTGGGAGTCACCAGCTGACTGCTTTACTGATCAAATTCGAGTGCGAGTATTGTCTAAATGCATTTTCTGTTCCTGCAAGACTGAAAGGACACAGCTTCACTGCTGACTTGTTTCCTGCTACAGCTGCCAACTCCTGCTGCCTGTGTGGAGGCTCTTGTGAGAGATGAATGAGCATTGTCAAGGTAAGAAGCTTGCAAGTTGTCATTATAGAAAAGGATCTTATTTCATCTGCTATTGAAGCAAAGTCAACATGACTCAAAGCTGCATGGTATGTGGCTGACTTTTATTTAATTAACTCTCCAAGTAGCTGTGAACTCCGCAGCTCTTCCAGCTCTTCTCCACTTTAGTTTTGGTATGTGAAGCATCATCTCTAGCTAGCTTCCACAGCCTAATGTTCTTTGCTTTCTGTAACAATAGAGAAAATAGATCAGTGTGCCACTACTTACAGCATGCTTTCCTCCAGTCGGACTGCATTAGTAAGAATATCTACGAAGGAGATACATGACATTTCATAAGAATAGGGTGAATGGGATAAATAGATGGATAGAAAACAATATCAGGAAGTGCATGGAGAGAGAAGAGAAAAGAAGAGAAGAAAGTGTATCTGTAAGGTGGAATGGTAAGGAGGAGTCATATACTGGCATGTAGGCTTAACGAGGCAGAATGTTGGGGGTGAGCAGGGGTTAATGGTGGAGTCAGGAGCATAGCAGGATATAGGTAAAGGTACAACTATACTCACCTTTTCTGACCTGTTGGGATCATTAAACTGTTTTCTGCAGTGAGTTAAGGAGCATGCACCATACTCTAATTACAAATTAATGTACAAACTTTGCCCTCTCTGTTTTCCTGCCCATGGTCTCCTTCGACTCCCTTGCAAGCCAGGGAACCATCCACCTCAGCCTGAAAATTATTCAGCGATCCTGCCTTGAATTCTCTTTGGGAAGTCTCTTTGGAAGTCAATTCTGGTCTTCTTGCTGTAGGAATGATGTTGTGAAACTTGAAAGTGTTCAGAAAAGATTTACAAGGACGATGCCAGGGTAAGGGAGAGGCTGAATAGGGTGGGGCTGTTTTCCCTGGAGGGTTGGAGATGGAGGTGTGACTTCATAGAAGTTTGTAAAATAATGAGGGGCATGGATAGGCTGAATAACCAAGGCCTTTTCCCAGAGTAAGGGAGTTCAAAACAAGACAGCATAGGTTTAGGGTGAGAGGGGAAAGGTTTAAAAGGGATCTAAAGTGCAACATTTTCATGCAGAAAGTAGTGCATTTATGGAATGAGCTGCCAAAAGAGGTGATAGAGGCTGGTACAATTATAACATTTAAAAAGCATCAGGATAGGTATCTGAGTAGGAAGGGTTTAGAGTGATATGGGCCAAATGCTGGCAAATGGGACTAAATTAAAATTTCTCGTCAGTATGGATGAGTTGGACTGAAGGATCTGTTTCCATGCTGGACAGCTCTATGACACCTCTGATTTGTGACTTGTAGATGATGGGCACGTTTTAGGGAGTTGAAAGGCGAGCTACTCGTCATACAGTCCCCAGCCTCTGACATCCCCTTGTAGCTATACCATTTATATGCTTGGTCCAGTTCAGTTTCTGCTCACTGATGTTGATAATGGATGATTCAGCAGTAGTAATGCCATTGAATTTCAAGGGGAGTTGCTTAGACTCTTCCCTTTTATAAATGATAGTTGCCTATGAGACACAAATGTTATTTAACATCAAATATGGATCTCATATTGATTGAGGGAAGGAGGTAACACTCACTATATCACAGGACTTGGTCATAGTAAAGAAGCAACTGGTTGAGTACAGACCTGAGAGTAGTGTCCTTGTTTTTAAAAGATATTTTTATTGACAAAGCGATTTTTAAAATTACATTAAACCAGAAACAATACAAAAAGACCAGAAGTACACTCATACATATAAATAAATAAATAATACAGCTCAGTGTGACAAAACAATAACTTTCGATCATTGAGAGGGTTAAATTGCACATATGAATTTGTTTGTAATTAGATTAGATTCCCTACAGTGTGAAAACAGGCCCTTTAGCCAACAAGTCCACACCAATCCTCCGAAGAGTAACCCACCCAGACCCATTTCCCCTGACTAATGCACCTAACACTATGGGCACTTTACCATGGCCAAGTCACCTGATCTGCACATCTTTGGACTGTGGGAGGAAACCGGAGCATCCGGAGGAAACTCAAGCAGACATGGGGAGAATGTGCAAACTCCACACAGACAGTTGCCCGTGGCTGGAATCAAACCCGGGTCCCTGGTGCTGTGAGGTAGCAATGCTAACCACTGAGCAAATGAGTCACCATGCCACCTCCACCTCCTCCCCCCACACCTCTCTTCCTCTCAGGGTGTTTGATTCTCTAACCACGATTATGGCTATATAAAAGCCATTATTATTGTGGTAGATGAGTCCATATCCAGGTAATCCAAAAAGTGCTGCCATGTCTTCTGAAAGTTCTCAGTTTTTTGGTGTACCATACTTGGAAGAAAATCCAGAGGAATATGCTCCATGGATAACTTATGCTAACCCGACAGACCTGGGGTGTTTTCAGACACCTAACATAGCAAAATGTTATTCTTTGTGTAGAAAGCAATGTTATCAAAATGTTTCTTTCCTGTGCGCGTCTAAAGGAAGTACACTGGGCAGGCCCAGAAGAGAGACCGAGTTCATCTCCAATTCTGTCACCAAGATCCACTCTATTTCATCTAACACAGCACTCCAGTATGTCTAGAGTCTGTGGCAGGACCAAAAGCAATGAGTCAGAGTACCCGCAGTTGTTTTGCATTTGGGACATGTTGAGGATACTCCCACTTTGAATTTTGAAAGGTGATCTGGGGCCAGATGGATCCTGTGGAGAATCTTCAGCTGTAGGGCATTGGTCCTTTTGCAATTCAAGATCTTTTTTGTATTTTCCCAAATGTCTTCCCATGTCTCAGAAGAGATCTGGACTACCAGCTCTCGCTCCCAGACCTTACAAAGTTGCTTGGTCTGGTCCAAGGGGCCACCTCCCAACAGGTTATAAAGTATGCTGACAGAGAGTCTGTTCTTAGCGCTAAGCACCTTCTTCTCTGTATCAGATCTATAAGGGTTGATTAGAAGTGTAGTTCTTTTTTGGATGAAATTCCTGATTTGGAAAAAACGGAAGGGGTCACTGCTAGGTAGTTCGTACTTCTGAGTTAACTGATCAAAGGACATCATTATCTCCCCCTCAAATGAGTCACCCAGGGAAGACACACCTTAGCTGCCCAGAGTTTCAACCCGGAATCCATTGTCCAATGTTGGACGCCCAGTATGCCAGTTATAGAGGTAAGAAATGATGTTTTGGTTATGATGCCCTCGCTCTGCTGCATTGCTCTCCACACTTTAACGGTGTTAATTATGGCAATATTGCTTAACTGCCTTCATTTTGTCCTGGAACAGCAGACTAATGAGGAGACACTTTGCCTGAGAAGTTGCGATGCCCAACCATATTGAAGCAGAGTCCTCGTAAACCCAGTCACTCACATAAGAGAGGGCTTAACTGGTAGTTTTTAGTATCCGGGAAGTCCACTCCCCAAGTCTTGAGATGGAAATGTGTTGCTGGAGAAGCGCAGCAGGTCAGGCAGATGCTGCCTGACCTGCTGCGCTTCTCCAGCAACACATTTCCATCTCTGATCTCCAGCATCTGCAGACCTCATTTTCTCCCCAAGTCTTGAGGCAGTTGCAATTTGGTTAGTTTGATAAGGGGTCATTTACAGGGCCAGATGAAAGAGCTGGGGCAGCCATTCAGTCTCCTGAATGTTTGTCTAGTAAAGATTAAAGGAAGCATTGGCATTGGCACAATAGGCGAGGGGTAATATTCATCTTAATAAGGGCTATCCGGCCGAGCCAGGATATTGGAACCGCTTCCCATCTTCAGAGGTCTTGCTTGATTTTGTCAAATAAATGGGTAAAGTTAGCTTTAAATAGGTGATCAAAGGTGAGAGTGATAATACACCTCGATAAAGGAAACCCCCCTGTGACTACTTAAAAGGAAATCGAGATCGTCCCTCGACGTCAGGTATTTTTCGGAGACCTCTCCATAGGAATAGCCTCTGATTTTGCAAAATTAATCTTGTAGCCTGAAAAGGCACCAAATGAATTGATACATTGTATCAGATAAGATACCGAAACTGCTGGGTTTGACAGAAAAGTAAGGACATCATCCGCATGCAATATAATCTTGTATGACTTTAATCCCACTTCTGGGGCAGATGTGTTGGGGTCCCTATGAATGGCCTCTGCCAGTGGCTCAAACACTAATGTAAAAAGCAATGGCGAGAGGGCACAGCTTTGTCAACTGCCCCCATGGATATTGAAATTACTTGGTCAAAAACCATTGGTGAGCACCGCGGCTAGAGGGTCACTTTAAACGACCTTTACCCACCTGATAAAGGTTTCGCCTAAGCCAAACCGGTCTAGAGTAGAGAAGAGGTACTCAAACCAATTGAATTTTTTCTCTGTATCTAGAGAGATTACTAATCCCTGTACAACTTGATGTTGGCACGCTTGGATCATATTGAGCAATCTCCTAACATCGTTTGAAAATCTGTGGCCCTTTATAAAGGCCAGTTTGGTGCTCTTTGAGGGCAGCACAGCTTCCAGCCTTAGTGTGAGGGTCTTCGACGGTATTTTGAAATTGACATTTAAAAGTGAGATGGGCCTAGAGCAGACACAGTCCTCTGGGGTCTTCCCTTTCTCAAGAATAGGAGCGATGTTAGCCTATCTTAAGGATGGTGGGAGGCGGTCACCACTGTACGAGTAATTGAACGTGTTGAGCATCGGCCCTGACAGTATGTTTATAAATTCTTTATAAAATTCAGTAGTATGTCCATCAGGATCAGGTGCCTTTCCACTCTGAAGCTGCTTCACAGCCTCCTGCACCTTCTGCACAGATAATGGGGTATTAAGGAGAAAGTCTTGCTCGGGAGTTACACCTGGAAGATCCAGATTCTTAAAAAAAGACTCCATTCTAATCCACCCATTCTCACCACATTCAGATTATTAGAATTCAGTGTAAAATCTCCAAACTACTGTGTTAATCTTTTTAGAATTGCATGTAAGGGTTCCCGTCCCTTCCCTGATCAAGGCAATGGCTTGGGGGCACTTTTCTTTCCTGGCAAGATATGCTAAGTACTTGCTTGGCTTATTGACATGCTCAAACAATCTTTGTTTTGCAAAAGGGAGTTCCTTCTTGGCTGTCTGTGTGAGCACGGAGTTCAGTGTAGACCGAAGCATTGTGACCCTCTGTAGTTTAGCCACTGAGGGTCGATTAAAGTATGCCTTCTCGGCTGCCTTCAACCGCATTTCAAGCAAGCGTTGTTTCTTGTTCATCTGTAGCTTCTTATTGGCAGAGTAGGAAATAATTATTCCCAGCATAAGCTTTAGTTGTTTCCCAAAGCATGGAAGGGTGCTGGCCAAGTTGGAGTTAATGGCTAGGAAAGCTCTGAATTCATCGGAAGAATACCCAGTGAACTTATTATCCTTAAGTATGAAGGGACCCATTCGCCAGTGTCCCGAACCTGTTACATTACCCTTAATCTTAACCAATCAGTATACTGCTGCATGATCCTAGATGGTAATATTCCCAATTGTACAGAATGCCACCAAATCCAGGAGTGCTGCAGGGTTTAAAAAGAAATCAATCCTGGTGTGGCACCTGTGTATGTTGGAGAAGAATGTAAAGTCACTGCCTGTGGCATGGAGACACCTCCAAACATCCACCAGCCCTAGTTCTATACACAGATCCACTAATTGTTTAGATTGTAAAGAGGGTATTAGAGAGCCTTTGGGCATTCTGTCTACCATGGGATAAATAAGACAGTTAAAATCTCTGCTACCCCCACCCCCCACCTCCTATGGTAATGTAAGGTTAATGTAAGTTTAATGAGTTTGGAAAACACACTAACCAGGAATTTAAGGGGGTGGGCCAGGGTACAGTGAAATTTAAAAAAACATATTCTTCTCCATATATCGAGGCTTTGAGAAGTATGAACCTCCAGTACATGATTTTAATACAATCCAGTAACTTAAATGGGAGATTCTTCCGTGCAAGTATGGCCACTCCCCTACTCCTAGTGTCAAAAGAAGAGAAATAAACCCAATCAAACCCACTCTGTTTAATTTCAAATGCTCCTTATCATCCAGGTGCATCTCCCACAGTAAGGCAATATCCAACCTCTGCCTTTTAAGACTTGAAAAGTACTTTTTTCTTCTTGACTGGTGTGTGACTTCCCTTAATGTTCCAGGTACACTATTTAAGCATATCATCAGCCATAATACTCTGTAGTAACATTTGGACTCCAGAGAGGAAGAACTCAAATCGTAAATCACTGAGCCTCAAAGTAAATCCCCAGAACATAAAGATTACAAAGACTAAACCAATCACAATTACCAAACCTTCAAAGCTTACAAAAACTATATACAACAAAAAACAAAAAAAAAACAAAGTGTGAATGGTGCTGAGATGGGGAGTTAACCCCCCCCCACAAAGGGGGTACCTTTACATCCCAAAAACTTGTCTTCTGCCCCATTGCCGATATGGCAACCAGGGCAGTTGAATACAAAAACTGGGTGTGAACTACCCTTAGATTGGCATCTACCATTGTAAGCACCTTCCTAACTCCTTCTAGCTAGAGTCGCACCACAGACACAAGCAAAAAGAAACAAGATGGTAGAGTTAACAAAAGAGTTAAAAGTGAGTACTCTGCCCATCCCCAAGTATAATTTAATGCTGGTTATACACGGAGAATAGGAAAAAAAAAACAAACAAGACTTTCTTTAAAAAAGAACATTATTGTCAGTATCCATTAAATCGTCCAGTTTTTTTAACATGTCCACAAAACCTTTTGCTTTCTCTGGAGAGTTGAATGAATGTGTGAATCCATTCAAAGTAAACCGAAGCACCGCTGGGTACCTTGAAGAGTATCAGATCCCAAGTTCCCTTAATCTTCTCTTAATATCATCATAAGAGTTCCTTTTTCAGACCACCACCACTGAGAAGTCCTGAAAAACATTATCCTGGAGCTCTCATGAGCTAAAGCCTTCAGATCTTTTCCCTGGGTTCAAGAGGCTTCCATGACTCTTTGTTTGTCCCTGTAGCTGAGAAACCGCACATAGACAGGACAAGGACGCTGGTCCGGACCTAACTTTTGCCATAACCTGGTGAGCTCTTTCAATTTCAATTTTCACCCATCCTGTTTCAGCTTCTAATTTGAGGAATTGCGGCAACCAGTCCTTGAAAAATTTCACTGGCTGACTGCTTTCCATCCCTTCCGGTAAAGTGTCTACACAAACATTTTTCCTCCTGCCCCTATTCTCGAGATTGTCACCTTGATCAGTTAAGTTACAGACCTGTTTGGATTCGATCCTTGGATTAGTTGATCGTGGTCTTTGCCATTGTTGTTCAGTGCTCAACACTATCCGCTCTGTTCTTGAAGTCTTCGAGCTGCTGATTATGTTTTTGAATTATGGCAGAGAATGGGTCCAACTTACTGTTCAACCTTTCTTCAACCTGTTCATCCTGCCTTCAAGCTTTTCATGCATCTGTGTGAGCTACATGGTAAGAGCCTGGTGAGTATTCAGGTCTATCGACCTGGTAGGGGGGTCCACGTCCGTGGGTGTGGATGAACTCAATACCTCCAGCGAATCCCCCATGTGTTAGGACTTACTTAATGTTTTTCCGTATTTTGTCATTTCCATTCAACAAAAAGGTGATTGATAAAGATTCTATGGCTATTTCCGCATTTACATTTAGTGAAATGGTTTGAGTGGGGTGAGTTAAAACACTGCTTTGCTTGTGCTGTGATGCAGAGTCCAGCAAAGCAGTCCATTCTGATCGTAATGAAGGTCATATTCAAGTAATCTACAGCTGCAGTAATCAAATACATGTACACTCTTCTCACACACACACACATAATTCTCAGACATATGCACAGACATAGACAGATACAGACAGACATATATGCACACACACACAACAACATAGACATATGAACACAGACAGACATAAATGCATAGATATACCTTGCCACTGATGTCAAGGTGTTACTGCAAAAAGCCTTGGGCTGCTTCAGTATCTGACGAGTCAGCAATGGTGCTAAACATTGAGCATTCATCAGTGAACCACCTCACCCCTGACCTTATGATGAAAGGAAGGTCATTGACAAAGCAGCTGAAGATAGTTGGTTCTAGGATGCAACTTGAGGAGCTCCCACAGAGATGTCATAGAACTGAAATAGCTCACCTCCAACAGCCACAACCATCCTCCTCTGTGTTATGTATGGCTTCAACCAACAGAAAGTTCTCCCACAATTTTAATTGAATCCAATCGCCTTGATTATTAAAGTGGTCATGTTCGTCTCCACCAATTGAGATCGGCTGCTTAGTCCATGTTTGGACCTAGACTGTGATGAGGGAGGCAGGCAGGATTTGAGTAGCTCTGGAAGTACTTAAACCTTGCATCAGTGAATAATGTATTACTGAGTAAATGCCACTTGATGACACTGTTTATGACCCCTGTTATTGAACAGCCAGATTGCTGTTAGGGCCAACAACCTTTCCAGTATCCACTGTCTTCAGCTATTTCCTAATGTCACTCAGGGTGATTTGGATTAGTTGAACACATTGTATCTGTAAAGATAGAGACCTCAGGAGGAGACTGAGATCCAACTTCTTCCAAAAGTTACATGTTCTTATATAACCAATGTCTGAACATCAAACATTTCCACTGTTGCTTCATGTTACATAAAAAAGCTGGCTCTTACTGTGTAACACATTTTCTAGTTTAGGTTTCCAAATAAAATATGTACCATCGTAACATGGTTCATTACAACCCAAAATTGGATGTGACAGTACAAGAAAGCATAGATCTGATCTGTTGATTGTGAGATTTCTCCGGTCTGTCTATTGCATGCTGCTTCCACAGCTTGGCATTTGAGTAGTCCTGACTTAGTGATAATTATAGAGTGAGGAATATGTCAGGCCAGGAGATTACACATTGCAGTTGAATGTAATTCTGCTCTTACTGATGGCATATAGTATAGTGAAGAACCAGCTGGCTGGGTACAGACCTGAGGCTTGTGTGTTTTAAACAGATTTTGTGGTAATGTAGGTCATATTCATATAATCTATAGTTGCCATAATGCAATAAATTCCCTGTTAGGCACACACACACACTTATCAATGTCCAGTTTTGAATTGCTAAATATGTTCCAACATTTCTCATTCAGTCAGAGCTTATATTATGTATGTTTGAGCTGATGTTGTAAGATTTCGTGTGATCTAGAATCAGTATTGACGACTCCCATGATAACTACCGCCCAACTGTATAGCACTGTGCAACCAAATCTGATGGGTCTGTCCTACCATTAGGATAGGATATACTCAGGGATGGTGATAGCAGTGTTTGGGACATTACCTGTAAGGAATGATTCCATATGTATGACTATGTCAGGCCGGTGCTTGAAGAATCTGTGGGACAAATCTCTCAATTTTTACTCAAGCCCCCAAATGTCAGTAAAGAGGATTGACAAGGTCAACAGAACTGTGCTTTTCATTCCCATTTCCAGTTGAGAGCTACAGATTTCCTTCCCATTATACATTAATGACCCAGAAATGTTTTACAAAGAATTATTGAAACTAGTTTTTAATTGCAGTTTTTTAAAAAAAAGTTAATTAAATGTAAATTCGACCAACTGCCATTATAGGATATGATTCCATAGATTTACAGCATTATCCTGGGTCTCTGCTACAATTCATTCACTATGCCACGACCATGGTATATGAGTGGGTAGTTACAACTACCCTGGTTTACTGCTGAAAAGACAAACATTTTGTTTCCAAATTTGAGTATTTGCAAGTGGCAACAATATCGGCTTTAAAACGTGGGTTCCTCATGTCCTTTTGGGGGGTTGATCTTGTATTCCTTGGTGCCTTCCCTAGAAATTGAAGATGAGACAGACCAGGAAAGGCTCCAGCGATTGAATTATTTTTGCTCTCTCTCCAGTAGTTTGCCAAGTCTGACAAAAACAGCTTAGGTCCCAGTGCCAAGAATTTCCCGGAACCCGCACTCTTCTCACAATGACATTTTCTCAATGCAGCCCTGGAAGCCAATCCAGTCACTTAAATTATATTGGAAACATTGAACTGTCAATTTTTCACCTCTTCACGCCAGTATGTCACCAATTCAAGCCATTTCAGTCTTCATCAAATAAAGTTTCATTGCTGGAACCTGTTCTCACCAGTTTGCAGCTGGTTAGCTTCAGAGAGCAATCAGCCAGTCACTCTCCTGAAATTCTCAGGAAACCAGAAGTTGAACTTCCTAAACTTCCTCATTACACCCAAATAATTACACACTTCCACTTTCACATTTGCCTGCCAGCCTCAGGGTAGTCATCATAACTGGGAATGGAGGCAGCAGTTCATCAGCGAGATACTTTTCTGCTGGCCAGCCTCCATCCCATCATGATTCAGGGTGGGAAAATCTGGCCCAAGGTTTTTATGATCCCACAAAGTTAAAAACAAATCACAGCATCAAAATATATTTGTATTCTCCATCAAGCTAAACAGATTTTGAATATGAAATGGATCATTAGATTTTCTTTCTGAATTTGTAGTTGCTTTTATTGTACAGATAATTACTGATTACAAATGAGCCACTATTGCTTCCATACATTTTCCACTGCATTTCCTAAATGCTGTGAAATTAAAAATGCACTGAGGAAGTCTTCATGTAAAGCTTATTAGACAAAGTAATTGATTATTGTCCATTAACTGGTAATTTAGTGTTAGTTTTGCATCAGCTGAATGATTTAACATCATATGAAGTAACATTTCGTGTAGTTTTAAGCATTTTTAAAAACTTGAATACTAATATATTGCATCTTTTTAAAGAATAGATTTCATTAATGTTCTCACATATATATATAACTTGAATTATTTACGTGAAAATTAACATTTTAATAGCAATTAGTTTCTGACTGAAGATATAGAATAAAAAACAAAATTTAGGAACATAATGGAAGAATTTTATTTCTTGATTAAAATAACTCAATGTGGCTCACATCATCAGCTGACATAAACTAAAGTTAGTGCATCCTGTTTCTTATCATTTCTCAATTATTCTTATTAAAGATAAAACTGAGTTTTAAAAATCGATTAATCACTTTCTGATAATTTTCTCTCAAATATACAATTTACTCTGGAGTCCTGCAAGAATGACATTTAAAAATTGCTGCACACTTACAGCACCCTTGTTTTCTCCAAGGAGATGAAGAAATCATGACCCTTCTGCTAGAACAACCATTTGTAAAAAAAAATCTGGTTACTATGGTTACCACTGCACTGAGAAATATTTGTGGAAGTGACCATGTATACCAAAGGCAATTAAAACACAGGCCCTTATTTCCTTGTCTTAGATTTCAGAATTTAAAATGTGAGAATTATAATTATGGTTGAATGAGCAAGAAGGACCCACCCGTAATAATTAAATTCCACTCCTGTTCAATACATAATTTTGAAACAGAAATTTTTGGCTGTTGGCAGTGATGGTGAGCTACATTTGCCTTGAAAAGATCATGGGCTTCTTGAAGCACACACAGCGTCTTTATACAGGAAGTGCAAAGGAAGGAATTCTAGAGGACTGACCTAGCGATGATCAAAGAATGAAAACATTTTCCAGGGCATGAACTTGAAGAGGAAGTGGGAATTGATGGCTTTCTTCTAACATTTCTGTTGTAATTTTTCCTGGTGTGTGGTCACAAAGTGTGGATTTTTAATCAATTAAAGCAATTCTAATGAGTAGCTGCAGTGTACTCAGGTGAGCAAATATACTGCAGCTATAGTGAGAGTGAATGGAGATTTGGTATTGTTCTCAAAGACAATGCACTCATAGATGTTACAGACTAATTATGGCATAGCACCAGAAAGGCTAGTTAAGTTTAAGAGAGGAGTGTCACCAGAATGTCCCAAATGTAAAATTAATATGGGTAGTCTCGCACATTATTATTGGTCATGTTGCAGGATCCAAAGATATTGGAGTACTGTAGTAAGGGAGTTAAAGGACATTCTGGGGACTGAAATTAACATGGATCCAGTAATTCTTCTTTTGGGCTGTCAAACTTGCCCTCTCTGGGGGAACATGGAAAGAAACTGTGTAATATCCTTGCCCATTGTGTGAGGAAGAACATTTTACTAAATTGGATGTCAGAAAAACCACCAGGTCTTATGGGATGGCGTAAGCTGGTGATGGAGCATCTCCCCCAAGATTACCTCACAAATACGGTGCACCACAAAATGAGACAGTTTTATGGGACTTGGCAGGCCTTTTTAAATTATATTGAAACTGACTTGTTGGCAATATTAATCAGGGCCGTCGGAATCTTTATGGGTGTCAGTGGGGCCTGGGGAAGAGGAGACTGGAAGGAAAAGAATATGGGTACTGTAGGAGGGAGCCTCAGTGGAGGTGTGATGAGTAAGACAGAATAAAGTAGTCAGACACCATCTAATTTAAGTAACTTGAATGTAATTTAAGCTAGTATTTATTCAATATGTTTGTAGTTTAGTTTTAGTTAAGTAGATAAGTTTGTTTTGGTAGAATGGTGGGTTGCTTAGTAACAATGGTACTATGTTATGGCCTTGTTCTTTGTACTTTTTTCTGTTTTGATGGTTTTTGTTTCTTTATATGTACATGTTTTGTAAAATATTTTAAAAAGCTTTTCAATAAAAATATTTATATAAAAAAAGAAAGAGGCTATTCAGCCCACTGAATCTATGCACTTGCTATTGGAATGAATTTTTTTTTTCTCAGGCTTATCACATGGTCTGACCAACAATGCAGAACTGCACATAGCTTCATCATTTTAAAATGGACATTCCTGGTAAGGAAAGAAAACCTCGCTTAACTAAGTTAAGAATCACGCAACACCAGGTTATAGTCCAACAGGTTTAATTGGAAGCATTAGCTTTCAGAGTACCACTCCATAACTCATAAGGTGGAGAGGGCAAAATGGACAAGTGAAGTTTTAAAAATCTTATCAGTACAACTAACCATCTGCTTGACATACAAAAGAGAATATCAGTGAGAGTAAGCTGTTTTTTTCAGCTTTGCATTCACAGAGCATCAACAAAACATAAAAACAAGTCTCAGACAAGGTCTGCATTGTGTTATTAATGCTAACAGTGTGTCTAAGGTATACATTTGTCTTGAGTGCCCCTTCACTTGTCTGTGACAAGCACCTTCAATGCAGATGACTGTAGACAAAATAAAGTACACAAAAGAGCATGATTTTAAAAATCAACAATCCCAGAGCCACTTCCTTGGTCTATTTAGGCCAATTATTAATACAAAATATCAGTAAGTTATCATAGAATAGAATGCTTACAGTGTGGAAGCAGGTCATTCAGTCCCTCTGAAGAGCATCACATCCAGACCACCCTCCCATCCCTGCAATCCTGCATTTCCCGTGGCTAATTGACCTAGCCTGCACATCTTTTGAATGTGAGAGGAAACTATAATATCCAGATGAAACTCACACAGACACAGGGAGAATGTGTAAATTCCACACAGTTACCCAAGGCTGGAATTGAAGTTGGGTCCCTGGTGCTGTGAGGCAGCAGTGCTAACCATTGAGCCACCGTAGCACCGTTGTGCTACTTAGTCTTGCATTTAGTCAAAGCATGTCATTGTGAACAACAGAAAGAAGCAACTTTGTGAACAGTTGATCGTTAACACTTTCTCTAGTGGCTTTCAATCACCCTCCAAAGACACTACATCCTCAGAGTTGATCAGTGATTGGGTTGAAGAGAGAATGACTATGAGTGAAACAGGTCAGGAACTCAGAGTGCAGGAGTGTCAGCCTTTGTAATTACCCAATACATTTGAGGTCACAGTCCATTTGAATAAGAGTGTGAGTTACAGGATGGACAAGTTAACAGACCATTGATAAAGAAGAGATTCAAGTGGGAAGAGCAACAAGGAATGTAGTGGTAGTAGGTGATAGTACAATGAGGGAGATTTGCACTGTTCTCTGCAGCAATGAGTGAGAGTTCATTTGGTTGTGTTGCCTGCCTGGTGGCAGGGGTTGGGCCATCTGCTCAAGGCTGGACAGGAATTTGGGAGAGGAGGGAGAGGATCCAGTGGTTGTGTACCATGTAGATAGCAACAACATAGGTAGAACTAGGAAATAGATTTCTACACAGAGGCTGTGAGGGACTAGACACTAAATTGAAAGACAGAACATTAAAGTCTATCTTCTCTGGATAATTATCTGAGACATGCAAATTGGCATAGCGTACTGAAAGTTAAAGAGATGAATACATGGATCAAAGATTGGTGTGGGAAAAGTGGGTTCTGATTCATGAGTCACTGACACCAGCAGTTGGGAAAGTGGAGCTGTACCATTGGGATAGACTATTGGCATACTGTACTTGCAAACTGCAAGTAGAGAGGAAAGCAGAGAGGGTTTTAAACAATCGGCCATGGGATTAAATGAACGATGTGGTGCTTTAAAGAATAGAGACAATGTAAGAGAGGTTGTAATATGAAAAATAAGGATAAGGAAATGGCAGGAAAGTACAGATACAGAAAACAGAGCTAAAACTGCATCAACACTTAACACTTACCAGAAATCAGTTGTGTTATTTTTGTTGTGATTCAGGGAGTATACATCTACATGAGAGCTATTAGCTATTCATCACCAGCATATTCGGGTCCAGCTTGTCCAATTTTAGCCCAATTCTCCACTTGTTGTATGTGGAAGTCCTCAGCACTGTTGGTATATCCCAGAATTCCTGGCACCAGCACCATATTCGGTACCAGGTCTACTGCTGGCAGGCCAAAGCTGCCCTATATAGTTCATGGCATCCATCCTGGACATTGCAGAAATTAAGAAATTGATGACATGCTTTATGGACAGGGGGATAATGTAGTGCAGGAATGTGCCCTTCCCCAGGATTGGCAGAACAGGTCCTCCCAACCTGATTCAAAGTTGACACCTGGCTCAGGATGGTCCGCACAGTCAGGAGAAATGCCCAGTAATGCCACAAGGTCAATGACATTCTCGACTCTGCCTGAGTAACATTGACCATCTTCTGTTTGCAACTGCACCATCTTGCACTGACTCATGTGCTCTACCAGTCTGATTATTTCATTTAACATCATCCCTCACTTGCTCTCACTACACCAAGCCACCGTTCCTCTAACTTCGCGTGGGCTCTGTGCTGCCTATTCACTCAATCAGGTCACTACAGCAGCTGTTTCCCAAACTGTAGCAGAAATAACAGTTGTGCCACCACTTTCACCTCTCTCAATCCCTTCCCTTTTTCTCATTCCAGGAGAAAATGACTCATATTCGGGCGAAAGAATCAGGACAGGTATTGGGATGCCAACATTTGCTTTCTCTATGAGGGAAGTATTCTTGGCTCTGGCCAGTAAGGACCAGAACTTTTTAAAAATTAATTTATGAGGTGAAGACATCACTGGGCAGTCCAGCATTCATTGCCCATCCATGATTGCTCAGGAACAGTTGAGAGTCAACCATTGCTGTGGGTCTGGAGCCACACGTATGCCAGACCAGATAATGATAACAGCTTCCTTTCCTAAAGGACATTTGTGAACCAGATGGGTTTTTTAAACAGCTGACAATGGATTCATGGCCATCATTAGTCATAGTCCACATTCTGGAGATGTTGAAACATCCACGTTTCAGCAGTCAAGCAGGAGCCATTGTCTATTGCAGTGCCACTATTCCATTACCCCTATTCTCAATGTATTAATTACATGAAACAACTTTGACCCGTTACTCATGACACAATCTGTTTTTTATCTCTGCTGCTATGTACAGCATTGCTCCAGTCTCCACGGTCAAGAGGGCAACACTGCTAGCTCTGTGGAAGGGAGCAAGGAATCCTCAAAGCTGGCCCTGAAACTGACACTGCATTGGTACGTTGCCTAGGTTAGAGTCAGGAGCACCCTGACAATGGGTACACCACACCCATGTCTCCACAGCCAGTCAAGGAAGAAATGCCTAGGTCTCTGGCACTTGGAGGAGTGCAAGAGAAGATGTAACGGCTCAGTCCGGGCTGTAGATGACCCCATGAGGTTAGAATTCATAACTGCATTGACATGTTTAAGCAGACACTGGGGAACTTTCAACAACATAGCACAAAGGTTTTAGGAGCAAAACCAGAAATGGCTTGACAAACTCAGCAGGTCTGGCAGCCTCTGTGGAGAGAGAAAAACACAGTTAACATTTCAACTCTGATATGACACTTCATGAACAGGAAACTGAGGCAAGATTAGGTAGTAACGAGGCTGTTAATGGAAGATAATCCATGCAAATTGGCCTATCACTCCTCACTAGTGAACATCTTTTCTTGCTGTCCAACACTTCATTGGAAATAGGATGGTTTGTTGGTGATGTTTAGTACAATCTCACTGGACATCTCACCCAATTCTCTCAATATTTCCGTCATGTGGTTCTGGGGCTGAAAAGATTCCACCTGAGACACTAAAATGTGACAACAAAGGCTCTGTAGCTGAGTGCTTGTCGCATTCATAACAACGTAAACTAATTGACAGTGCACATTGAAAAAAATGAATATGATCTGGCAGTCATAGTGAAAACACAGCTGCAGAATGACTGTTGAGTCATTCTAGAAGAATAGAAAGCTTGGTAAAAGTGAAGTGGTAAGACTGTTAACCAAGACTGTTATTTGTGCAATAGTTAGAGGTGACAATGATTCAGGAGAACTGAATGTAGCATCAGTTTTTGTGGAGATGAGGAATGGAAGAGGGCAGAAGATATTCATGGGAGAAATCACCACGCTTCCGAAATGTATCCACAACATAGGACAAAGTATACAAGAAGAAATGTTGGATGTTTTTTATAAAGTAATAGACAGCAACTTCCAAAATTGGGGGCTAATTTGATCAAGAAGGATAGTTCATAGAATCCCTACAGTGTGGAAACATTAGACCCAACAAGTCTACACTGACCCTCCGAAGACCCTTACCCTACATTTCCCCTAACTAATGCACCTAACCTACACATCCCTGAACACTATGGGCAATTTAGCATGACCAATTCACCTAACCTGCAATTCTTTGGACTGTGGGAGGAAACCGGAGCACCCGGAGGAAACCCATGCAGACACAGGGAGAACATGCAAACTCCACGCAGACAGTTGCCTGAGGCTGGAATTAAACCTGGCTACCCTAGCGCTGTGAGACAGCAGTGCTAACCACTGAGCCACTGTGCCGCCCCAAGGGCAGCAGATACCTGGGAACATCATCGCTAAGTATTTCCCTTCCAAAGCACTGACCGTGACTTGAAAATACATCACTGTTCCTTTTGTATAGCAAAGACAAAATCCTGGAACTTCCTCTCTAACAGCATAGTTAGCCAACCTACAGCATGTGAACTGCAGCGGTTTAAGAAGGCAGCTCACTACCACATTCACAATGGCAACTGGTAATAAATGCTGACCCTAAATGCAAAAGCCACATTCCATGAATTAATGAAAGAAAGTGACTTTAACCTACTTATAAAGTGAAAAGTCAGATTTACAATAATAGATTTTATAAGAAGCTTATTGAATGCTTTTAAGATAATTGCTTAGAGCAGCACAGTCTGGAACCAACTGGAGAGCAACCAAATTAGGCTTTGTATTGTGTAACCAAAAATGATTAATTAATAACCTCAGAGGTAAGGCAGCTCTAGATAGCAGCAACCATGACATGATTGAATTTTGCATCCAATTTGAAAGGGAGGATTGAGTCTAAGACTGGTATTTTAAACTTATATTAGGGCAGCCATGTGATCATGAATGCTGAACTGATCTGGTATACTGGGCTAGGGGATAGGGACACAGTGTCATACATTTAAGCGGATATTTCAGAATACTCAAAATAAGTATATTCCTACTATAAAGAAAATTCTAAAGGAAGGAATGGTTAACTAAAAATGCTAGGCAAAGCATCAAACTTATGCTAAAAGCATTTTAGTCAGCAAAAATGAGTGGCAGGTCCGATGTTGGTCAGAATATAAAGAATGGAAGAAATAGCAAAAACATTAATCAGGAGCAAGAAATTATACCTTGAGAGGATCAACTGTGTCAGGTATTTACAAAGGGAAAGGGTTAAGCTAAGTGAGTGAGAGTGAAAATAGAGAGTTAACAACAGATTAAAAAGATTCAGTGGATGAAATCAATATTTTACTTCTGTATTCATTACAGAGGATAAAAAAATTAAAACACAATAAAGATGCTGAAGCAAGTGATATGTTGTTGCTACAGTATGTGGAACTGATGGATGCCAGTGTTTTCTACAGCAAATAAGAGCAAATAAATTGTATGCAATAAGAGACTGCAGCTCAATGAACCTCTACTTGGATTTAATGAACTGGAGGCTGAGCTACAGACACTGTGATACATCAGGGAGGAGTAAAACTGCTTGGGCACATTGTCCCAGAGACAGTCATAATCACTAGCTGATGCTATCAGGTTTTGTCCATAGCCCAGGGTAAAATAAGGTGATTGTGCATGAAAGAGGTTTTCTTTTATTCATACAGTGAATGTGTGAGCAATTATTTATTACCCGTCACAGCTGCCCTTAAAATGGAGATGGTGTGCTGCCTTGTTGGACCATGTGGTGTAGATAAACCCACAGTGCTGATATGAAGGGAGTTCAGTGACAGTGAAGAGGTGGTAACATGGTTCAAAGTCAGGGATTTGTTCTCATGAAGCAAAATTTCAGGCAGTAGTGTTTCCACGCATCTGCTACCCTTTCCTGACTAGTGGTAGACAGTGAGAGTTTCAAAGGAGCTGTCTTAGGACCATTGGTGAGCTACTGCAGTGCATCTTGTTGATGGCATATGTTGCTGCCACTGTGCACTCTTAGTGGGGAGAGTAAATGTCAAAGGTGTTAGATGGGTTGCCAATATAGGGCATGAGGGTCATGAAGGTGTTAGAATTTCAGCCTTTGATATTATGATGGTGTTTGCCCTTGATATTTGACGAATGGAAGTAATTGACTGAAGCTGGCATCTAGGAGCCCTAGCAAAACTGAAGTCAATGGGAAGCAGAGAAAGCTCTCCAAAACTTGGAGTCATATTTGACACATGGGAAGATGTTTGTGGTTATTGGAAATCAGGAGAAAGTGAGGACTGCAGATGCTGGAGATCAGAGCTGAAAATGTGCAGCTGGAAAAGCGCAGCAGGTTGGGCAGCATCCAAGGAGCTGAAGAATCGACGTTTCGGGCATGAGCCCTTCTTCAGGTTGTTGGAAATCAGTCATCTCAGGTCTGGGATATCTCTGCAGGAGTTCCTCAGGGGAGTGTCCTAGGTCTAACCATCTTTAGCTGCTTCATCAATGACCTTCCCTTCATCATAAGATCAGAAATTGAAATGCTCACTGATGATGACATCATGTTCAACACCATACATGACACTTCATAAACCGAAGAAGTACATATCTGCCTCTCTGCTATAGGAAGGATGCTGTGAAACTTGAAAGGGTTCAGAAAAGATTTGCAAGGATGCTGCCAGGGTTGGAAGGTTTGAGCGAGAGGGAGTGGCTGAATCGGCTGGGGCTATTTTCCCTGGAGCATCAGACGCTGAGGGTGACCTTATAGAAGAGATTTATAAAATCATGAGGGGCATGGTTATGGTGAATGGCCAAGGTCTTTTCCTCAGGGTGGGGGAGTCCAAAACTAGAGGGCATAGGTTTAAGGTGAGAGGGAAATGATTTAAGAGACCTAAGGGTCAATATTTTCATGCAGAAGGTGGTGCATATATGGAATGAGCTGCCAGAAGAAGTGGTGGAGTCTGGTACAATTGCAGCATTTCAAAGGCATTTGGATGGGTGAATGAATGGGAAGGTTTAAAGGAATATGTGCTAAGTGCTGGAAAATGGGGCTAGATTAATTTAAAATGTCTGTTTGGCAAGGATGAGTTGGGGGTCTGTTTCCATGCAGTACAGTTCTCTGACTCTATGGCTCTAAACACAACCAGACCTTAACAACATTCAGATTTAGACTGTCATGTAGAAAACTGAATTTGAGTCATACAACTGCCAGGCAATTATCATCTTCAACAAGACAGAATTGAATCATCAGCCCTTGATATTCAATGGTTTTATCATTATAGAATCCACCACGATTAATATCTTAGGGCTTAGAATTGATCTGGAACTGAATTAGACCATCTCATGAGGCTTCAAGAGCAGGGTCAAAGTCTTGAAATCCAGCAATGAATAACTCATCTTATGACTCTGCAAAGCTTGTCTATAAGGCAGAAGTCAGAAATGGGATAGGATACAGTTCTCAGTAACCAAGAATAAGTGTCCAGAATGTTGTGTGCCCTGTGTCAGGATTATCTCATAGAAACCAATGTATCAGTGTGATTCTGGTATGTATTACCATCTATATACTATTTAACATGGTGCTTTGTCTACAGTATATCAAGTGAATCAATTTAATCATAGTTCCTATTGCTCTTTTCCTTCACCAAACCACTCCGCATTCAATCTCCTATCCATATTCATGGTCAGCCCCGGAATTTGTAGCTTTCTATAGGTTCTTATATTCATTCTCAGAAAGGTGTTCACTGATTTCCATTCCCGTTGATCTACAAATATGGGCTCAATATTTGTTATTTTCAGCAAAAAATATACAAGTGTGAAAGTGTGTTATGGTATTCAATTAGATTAGCTAACCAATGCAGTATCTTGCTGCATCAAAACATAATTAGCCACTAGAGACCAAAGATAAACCAGCCTTACTTTCATCATTGTTATCTTGTTAAACGTATCTTCTTCGCACCTGGCATTCTCATTTCTAACCACAAGTGTTACAGCTTATCCAGGAGGAGTGCGCTAATAATTGAGCACCACTGTTCCACAAGCCATTACAACTATGTAAATGCCCAATTAAATCACCAAGATGATCTGCCAAGACTGACGGCTACTCAGTCAAAGCAATTTACACCATCTTTCATCAGTAACTCAATCTATTGCAGACATACTTATTCTTGAACAAATGACCAGTAAAGTGAAAAGATTACTAATCTACTTCTATGGAACTCAAATGATACCCCTTTAAAACCTCAAATACATGCCATATATGAGGAAGTCCTGGCGTAGTGGTACTGTATCTGGACTGGTAATCCAGAACCCATGCAAATGTTCTGGGGACATGAGGTGGATTCCTATGGCAGATGGTGAAATTTGAATGAATTAAAAATCTGGAATAGAGTGCTAGTCTATGGGTGACCATGTAATCACTGTTAATTGTTGCAAAAACCCATTTGGTTCTCTAATGTCATTTAGGGAAGGAAATCTGCCATCCTTACCTGGTCTGGCCTACATGTGAAATGCAGTTAACATCTAACTACCTTCTGGGGCTTAGGGATTCACTTCCCGTTAACAAATAAAACAAAGGATAAACAGTTGGATGCAGATGTTATGAATGGAAACATATAGAAATGGGAAATAAACTTCTGAAGATCAAAATCCAGTTCACAATGTGGTCACTGAATTCTCACAGTTGTTTTTTTATTTCAGCAATGATGACACACCATCTGTTGAATGATGGTCATTCTTCCATTTGATTGTTGATCAGTTGGATCTAGGTCAGTTATTTTATGAAAATTATTTCTCTTAAACCTCTTGGTTATTTTGTATTTTTGTTCATAGAGAGTATGGAAAGAGATGCTTTCTGGTGGCGAGTTTCCAATGAATATCAACTCAAGGCATAAAAGGCAGAAAGAAAACTGACAACATTCTCAGGCAATGTCAAGCAGCTACCTGTATGAAGTTGGTTCTGAAAGATGTAAAATGAAGTAACGTGCACAACCGAATAACTGTTTTCTCCTTTTGCCTTCTTCCAGCTTTCTTCTCTCTCCTGTTCCCTCTATGCTTAATCTAATCCCAGTCTTCCTTTCTTCAAATATCGACCCCTTAAAATGTGTCACTGGACCCAAAACACAAACTTTTTTCTCTCCATAGATGTTGTCAGACCTGCTTAGGTTCTCCAGCAATTTCTGTTTTTGCTTTTTTCAGATCCACAAATCTGGGGCGGCACGGTGGCACAGTGGTTAGCACTGTTGCCTCGCAGCGCCAGAGACCCGGGTTCAATTCCCGCCTCAGGTGACTGACTGTGTGGAGTTTGCACGTTCTCCCCGTGTTTGCGTGGGTTTCCTCCGGGTGCTCCGGTTTCCTCCCACAGTCCAAAGATGTGCAGGGCCAGGTGAATTGGCCATGCTAAATTGCCCGTAGTGTTAGGTAAGGGGTAAATGTAGGGGTAGGGGTAGGGGTAGGGGTATGGGTGGGTTCGCTTCGGCGGGTCGGCGTGGACTTGTTGGGCCGAAGGGCCTGTTTCCACACTGTAATGTAATCTAATCTAATCAAAATCTATTAAAATCAACACATTGCAAGAAACAGTTTCAGGAACAGGGAATTTAATCAGTGTCTTCACTTTTGCTATCCTTAACTACACTTGCCCTTGCCGTAGGAGAAAGGCAGGACTGTAGATGCTGGAGATCAGAGTTGAAGAGTGTGGTGCTGGCAAAGCACAGTTGGTCAGGCAGCATCTGAGAGCAGGAGAATTGATGGTTTGGGCATAAGCCTTTCATCAGGAACATTTTACTGAGCTGGACCTCTTTTTTCAATTGCCTAGGCACAGACTTGTCAGCTGTATTGAGCAGGGGCTTTATACAGCCGTGAGAGCTGGGTTTGGCGGGCTAGGGGCCTTGGGGTGGAGGAAGCTTGAATTAATACGAGTATAATAACTGATGCTCCCATGGATAGCATGGTAGGTGGGAATGCAATAGGTAGAGGAAGGTGGAGGGCTGATGGTGACAGGTTGGAGAGGAGGGTAGAGTGGAGAGGTGGGAAGGAAGATTGACAGATAGGACTGTTCAAGAGGGCAATGCCGAGTTGGAAGGTTGGATCTAAGATAAGGTGGGGGCAGGGGAAATGGAAACCGGTTAAATCCTCATTGATCCCATGTGATTGGAGGGCCCCAAAGCAGAAGATGAGGCATTCTTCTTTCAGGCCCTTGCCCTACAATGCATGCTCACACATATTAAGTTGATTCACCAGAATTGCTTCAGGCAGTCATTCAATTGGTTTATATGTTATCCCAGGTGTTGCCACTCTGATTGTTAAGTCATAATAAGTCAAAAATCTTTTCAACTGGCACACTTGATAAACCAATCACTTTTGGAGTGCTGTGTACAGTTCTAGTCACCCTATATGGGAAGGATATTGTTAAATTGGTGAGAGTGCAGAAAAGATTTACAAGTGTGTTACCAGGAATGGAGGGTTTGAGTTAAAAGGAAAGCCTGCATAAATTGGGATGTTTTTCATCAGAACATAGGAGGTTGAGCAGTGACCTTATAGAGGTTTATAATTTCATGAGGGGCATCGATAAGGTGAATAGTAAAGGTATTTTCCCTCTGGTTGGGGAGTTTAAAACGAGAGGGCATAATTTTCAGGTGAGAGGAAAAAGATTTAAAAGGGACCCTGAAGGGCAACTTTTTCTCACAGAGTGTGGTTCATATCTGAAATGAACTGCCAGAGGAAGTGATAAACACAGGCACAGTTACAACATTGAAGAGACATTTAGATGGTTACGTGAGTGGGAAAGGTTTGGAAGGATATGTGGGCCTAGTTCAGGCAAATGGGACTAATTTAGTTTGAGAAACTCAGTCAGCATGGTCAGGTTGGACTGAAGGGTCTGTTTCCAAGCTTTATGACTCCATGACTTTATGACTCTATTGAACTGTGTAACCCCTGCCCTTATTCATTGCCCAAAATGCAATAGCTCGCATTTATCCAAATTAAACTCCAACTATCACTCCTTGGCCCATTGGCCCAATTGATCAAAATCCATTTGTAATCTTAGATAACCTTTCTCACTGTTTACCATCAATTTACCATCTGCAAACTTACTAACCATACTTCCTATATTCTCATCCAAATCATTTATATAAATTACAAACACCAGTGAAACCAGCACCAACTCCTGCTTTAGTTTTTTAATTAGGGTATTGAGCTTGAAGATTAGCCATGATCATAATAAATGGTAAAGCAATCTCGAGGTGTCAAATTGCCTACTCCTATCATTTAAGTTTCTATGTTTCAGTTTAAATGCAGAGAGGATGTTTCCTCATGTGAGCAATCTATAACACGCGATCATCGTTTTAGGATAAGAAGAAGCAGGCTTAAAACAGAGATGAGGAGAAATTACTTCCCTTAAAGGGTCATGACCCTGTTGAACCGACTACCCTAGGGTGTGGTAAACATCCGGAGGATGAATAAATTTAAGGAGGATTTTTAGTAGTAATGGATTGAAGGATTGTGGACACTAGACAGAAAAGTGAAGTTGAGGCTGAGATAAGATCAGCAATGATCATATTGAATGGTGAAGCAGGTTTGTAGAATCATAGAATCCTTACGATGTGGAAACAGGCCATTTGGCCCAACAATTTCACACTGACCCTCCAAAGAGTATCCCACCAAGACCCATTCCCCGACCCTATTACCCTCCATTTCCCCTGACAAATGCATCTAACCTACACATCCCTGAACACTATGGGCAATTTAGCATGGCCAATTCACCTAACCTGCACATCTTTGGACTGTGGGAGGAACCGAAGGAAACCTGTGGAGACATGGGGAGAACGTGCAAACTGCACACAGACAGTCACCCGAGGCTGACTCGAACCCATACCTCTGGCACTGTGAGACAGCAGTGCTAACCAAGGGGCTAACCCAGTTCAAGAGGCTGAATAGTCTATTCTTGTTATTACGTTCTTATGCACATCCAGATCATAACAACTTCTGACATTAAGAAAATAAAAGCAAAGTTGAGTTGCTTCTCTCATCATCACCTTAGCTACAATTGTCCTTAGAAATGACTTCTGGAAATCAGGATGTCACATAACTAATTATAAGGATATGCTGATATCTAATAGTCCTAATCAAATCTTCTAAAACATGACTCAATGTTTCCTCAAAAACAGGTAGACGTATCAAATGTGCTGTTTCAATTATGTATTGAAGTTTTCCCACTACTGATGTATACTTCCTTGAATCCTTACGAAGCCTTAGCAAATAAACTGCCTATTTATTTATTTTTTGTGTTCTCACCTGTCCTTCCCTTGGAATTTCAACTGCTACTTCAATATCTCCATATGATATCTTGTCAGCACAACTATCTGATAAATAACTGTACATTCCTAGTCCACAGATATATAAGGATATCCCTACTTCCTCATCAAAACTCCTTTTCTAAAGCAATATAATCTGGAACTCCTTCAACCTCCGTTGTCTGTGTTTACTGGCTTAACTTCAGATTAATTTTCTGAGACTCAATTAATAAAGACATACTTAAAGCTTCTTTTGAATTGTCTACAACTTTAAAGAATATTTGTGCAACTGTAACAACCACTTATGACTTTGCATTGACTTCTGGTGATGGATTTTGTTTAGCCATTGCTCTGGTTACCACACAATAGAAAAGTAACTGCATCTTGATCAATCTCTTTAATCTCACTTGGACTTTCCATTATAAGCAAAGCTCTCACTTTCACTGCAATTGAGTTAACTCCAGAGGACCAATTCACCTCCATTCATGGGTAATTTCCTAATAACTCCTACAACAACTATTCAAGAGAACAAGTTGCACTATTGAACTCTATACTTACCCAATTTACAAACATTTGATTTTCATTGCATTCTCTGGAGAAAACATTATATCTTTGAATAACTTCTTGGTCTCTTTGTATATTTGTGGGTTTATGTGCATCATTCGAAGAAATAGGGTTTATCTTTCCCTTTTTATAAAAACCCTTCATATCTCTCATTGACCTGATTCATCTCTCTTGTACTCACAACAACGCTTACTTTCAAATTCCTGGCTGTAGTTAAAGCCTCAAAATGATCTGTGGCATTTTCCTCGTGAGTTCCTTTTTGAGGTTGTTCTTATGAATCACAATACGTCTCATGGGCTTCCCTCACAACTTTCACCACTCTGAAAGAAGCTATCACATTTTATTACAATGGAAACATTTAGGTTTTTGATCTTCAGCATTCTCCTTCCTGGACTGAGGAGGAGACCTTGTGCATTCCCAGCTCTCCTTGTTTTACCCTGGTTAGTTGCTTTCCTTTACACTTCCCTATTCTTCTCCAGTTTAGGGGTGAGTGATCTTAAGAAGGTTTATTTTTATGAATCAGCTCATAATCATCAATTATATTTGCTATCAGTCATACAGTTGTAATCCTCTGGTTTTCAGCTTAGGCTCTTTTTACTAAAGATAGCAAGCTTTCAAATTCTTATAAGATAATTTCATTGAGAGCTATATATGTTATATTTATTCCTGATGCCTGTATCTATCTGCCAAACTTATTTTAATCAATGTACAAGTCAGAGTCCACTTGTCAACCTGAAGTTAAATGTTGGGATTCTGATTGAATTGGTATTCTTGCAAAATGTCCTGATCAGTGCAAGAGGCAAAACCTCAACTAGATATGCCTTTTCCAGAAACACTCAAGCCCTCACAATACATTCGTGGAACCTGAAGAATTCTGATTAAAAAGTGAAATCATAAAAGAAATTGATTCGGTTCCAAAAGTCTGGAGGACTGGAAGAACTTTAAAAAACAGGTGATGACAAATAAACTGTTAATGATATCTTTCATTCAAACTAAGGAAGCAACAAAGCATTGAATGGTATCTTGCAACAGCTGGTAAGTCAAGTTAAAATTAATGAGGTAGTTTGGTTTTGTAACACCAGAAGTAAAGTATTTCATGGTTGAAGTGAGATGAAAGATGAAAGGAGTTATGCCAAAGAAACCTTCAGGCAGTAGAGACAGACTGTCTGCCCCCAATATATTACCAACAAACTTATCTACGCATTCTGAAGCAAGGAATCTGCCATTGATAAAAGAAAAGCTTCACAAATTGCAATCGTATAGACCTAATTTCAGATCATTTTCATATGTTGCAAGCTATTGGGAAAACACTGCTACTGCATCCAAAATAATTTCTCCTTCGATTAGGTTCTTTTGAAAAGATTTTGCCCCAATCTTATCTGTGGCATGGGGCAAGTAGACCAAGCAAAAAGCTTGCTTCTCTGTTTCACTGACATGAGACACAATCATTTTAGACCAAATAATGTTTTCTAGCCATTTTAAGTCGACTCAATAAAATGTTTTGGTTGCCTTTATATACTTTTCCAGCAGCACACTCTCGACTCTGATCTCCAGCATCAGCAGTCCTCACTTTCTCCTAGTTGATTCTAAACTTTTTGGTCAATTTTTATCAGAATCTTCCATATATGGTTCTATAACTGTGAGGGATAGTTGGCTGAAGTTTAACCTGTCAAAGTATGTGGGTTTTTGTGCAGGCAGCAGCTTAAGACATCAACAACAGTTGGGCATGCCAGAGAAACAGCAGAATCTGACAATTTCCACACTAAAATGAGTCATGTGGAAAGCAGCTAAAACACATCAGGCACCCCACATATGACAGATTTCTATGACTTTAATTGCCATGTAGGGTTCTGATTTGACTGCAGCAGAAACAATTCTGCCACATTACGAGCTCAACTGATCATCTTAAACTGGTTGTTAGCACAGGATTGTTCATCGAGTGTTGCCCAACTGTGGGATCATATCTAATAGTAGGTGTTTTGATTTCCAAGCACAAGCTGTTTGAGTATGGTCTCTACTTGATCATGATTAGTTGAAGGTGTGTGCTATTTGATTCAATCATCCAGTCACTGGTACATACACTGTATGCCTTCAATCAAACAATGGAAAATGTTATAAAAAGTGAAAGCCTGTTCACACTTTTTTCCATTGGATTTGTTCAGTAAATTTAACTCCTTAGCTCGTCAGCCTCCAGAGGATCATAACAGAATGGGAATGTTACACTCGCTCTACAAATCTCTGTATTATCATTACTATTCCCATGGACGCCAGTATTTCCTAGCTTCCCATTTGCAGATTGCGATGCTTGCAGATGGCATTGGTTAAAGGAATTGTTTGGCTCATATGACCCCTTTAGAGTGTTGTTGCAAGGGTTGCAGATGGAGTTGGAGGCCACTAGCAGTATCCTGGAGGACAGATAGGTTGCAGTAGCAGGTCCTATGTCCTTGAGGAGCAGGCTGAATTTGTAGAAGGAGACTCAGGGAGAAATATGAATGAGCTAAAGATGTGGGGTGGAGATGGAGCCTCGGGGAGAAACTGAGAGACAACAACAATGTCGTTCTTCACAGCCTGGTGGTAAAGTGGGTAAATAGGGCAAAGACAAAAGCAAATTCCCACATGCAAGGTGTCAATTCTTGGTTTATGAGACCCTCTGGCACCTGAAATCAATAACCAATACCCACGGTTGATGCGTACTACAGTGGCCTTATTGCATCCTGATATCTCTGACTGAGAGGGGTGAGAGCACATAGCAAATGCTTCTAAGGACTTAAAAATATTGCACATTGCTCATTATCATATGCAACTTGAAGAGCTGGATTCTTTAATCAAAACCACCATTGCTGGTGTTGATGCGTACTACAGTGGCCTTATTGCATCCTGACATCTCTGACTGAGAGGGGTGAGAGCACATAGCAAATGCTTCTAAGGACTTAAAAAAGAGCACATAGCAAATGCTTCTAAGGACTTAAAAATTTTGCACATTGCTCATTATCATATGCAACTTGAAGAGCTGGATTCTTTAATCAAAACCACCATTGCTGGTGATGGTGCTACTCTTCACATTCAGAAAATCTTGACTCAAACAAGATAAACAGCAGGTCAACTTGGGTCAGTTTGGATCAGCAGTAAGCTCCCTATAACTGCACTGCACTCTGAGTATCCAGCAATGGTCATCTATTGTAGAAAAACTAATTTTTTAAAAGATGAGTTTTCTCATGAATGTTCTCACAGGTTTGATGTCAATATAATAAAGGTTGACTTAGCTCTGTGTGCTCTAATCCTGTATTCCAATAACAATAGCAAATATCTCTTAACATCAGATTTTGTATTTATAAGTGATCCAGCAAATCACTTTTGATTTGTTTGAGGAAGAAGGTTCCAAATTGCAGCACCCTTTGCACAAGGAGGTGTTTCCTAATTTCATTTCTGAAAGTTCTCGTGACAACATTCCACGTCACTACTGCATCCTTCCAAGACTTGTGCAAGAAGTGAGGTGTTCAACTTATTACCTAATCTCCTCAATATGCTCAATTCAATGGTCTTACAGTTCATACAGTAAAGTCCATGGTATAAAGTGACTAACCAAGATTTTAAGCTGGCTATGTTTAATCCTCAAGGCAATTGTTTACCTTCACTGATAACCCCGGTATTTAGACAGTTCTTCCCAACTAAACTCTCACCACCCAACATATTGTTGACAAGAATGGAGAGAACAACATGAGTGCATGGTCAATGAGCATGCAGACAGTTATCCCAACTTGAACCAGGACAAAGTTTGAGATCTCCATTCAAGGAACTGAATTTGTGGCAGCATACGATATTGCTGTGCCCAGCACCTGTCATATCAGCAATGGTCAAATCCTACAAAGAAAAAGGCAACATATTCAAATTGCCCATAATTAACCACCTGTCACAAACCATACTGAAAATGTATGAAAGACAACAACCACATATTTACAACAAATCATACATATCCATCAGTGACCACAAGATAGCACACCGCAGAATGAAATACACAGCCGAGTTGTGAAATCCGTATGAGGACTAAATCTGGTCATACCATACAGCCACCAAAGCATTATCTAAAAGTGTAGAGGCAATGAATGAACATGCAACCTTATAAATTTATTGGAAAATATTTACTATTCTTTGAAGGGAAAATGTGAGGTGCTGTGGTATTGTGTAGATTATAAGCTATATTAGCAAGATACCTTGAAGACAGTGAATTGTGATGTTCTGGTATAAAGGTACCCAACTCGCATTCAGTCACCTTCTCAGTGTGATTTAGTCAGTGAAATATATTCAGTCAATTTAGCTATTTCTATGTAAAATAGAGTAACATCTGTAAGTGCAAAACTCAGACTCGTTATGAGCTTGTGAAATCACAGCAACATAAATAGTTAATGCTGAAAGTACATTCCAAGATATCTATCTCAAAAAGTATCTGATCTTTATGATATATGTTGCATGAGCTAGGACACTATGTCAGACACTTTTTGGACAAGATGATATTGCTGGTGGTCTTTGACTAAATAAAACACACCTCAGTGTGTTATGCAATTGTACTCTTAATGTACTGAAAGGATTTCCATACTTACGTGACCATTACCTCTGCTGTAAATGCTGTTGTATGTAGTCCATTAAACACATCACTTGAAACAGACAGAATTGCCTGCTGTCGTTTACATTTTTGTCCACCTATGGGCTATCAATTCTCAGCTCTCTCAATAAAGGTTTATGAAGTTAATAAATGGGTTGGATCAGTCAAATAGTTTAATTCCAATGTTTTTCTCCTCCTTTGTATGCCTAGGAGAGTAATGATTGCTAGCTGGCCAGCATTTATTGCCCATCCCAGGTTGCCATTGAGAAGGTTATGGTGAGCTGCCTTCTTGAGCTGCTGCAGTCCACTTGATGTAGGTAGACCCACAATGCCATTAAGGATGCAATTCCAGCATTTTTCACCCAGCAATACTGAAGGAACAGTGATTTATCTCCAAGTCCGGATGATGAGTGATTTAGAACGAACTTGCAAGTGGTAGTGTTCCCATATATCTGCTGCCCTTGTCCCTCTGAGTGATAGCGTTGATGGGTTTGGAAGATGCTGTCCAAAGATTCTTGTTGAATTTCTACAATGCATCTTGCAGATGATATATGTTCCTGCTACTGAGCATCAGTGGTACTAAAGGGAATGATTGTGGCCGTAGTACGAGTAAAATAGGCTGCTTTGACCTGAATGGTGTTACTGAATCTTTGTTCATTCATACAAATAGAGCATATTCCATTACACTCTTGGCTTGCACCTTGTAGATGGTGGATAGGCTTTGGGGAGTCAGGAAGTGAATTACTCACAGTAAAATTCTTAGAGTCTGACCTGTTCTTGTAGCTACAGTTAGTCCAGTTCAGTTTCGGTTTCTGATTATTGATAAAGAAAGATAACAACATTGGAATACAGTAAAAACTTGCACTCTGCATCTTAGAATATGTATCATATGTTGTTATAACATTGTTATTTACTATGTTCGACTTATCTGCTGCTGAAATCCTCAGCCATGCATCATTACCTGAAAACTTTGGTCTCTATGTAGACAAATAAACTAGATGAACCAAACTTCCCAGTAGGAATATCTGATGGACAGTGATTATTTTAACAATCAAACTAAATTCAATTCACCATTGATATAATAAGGACAGTGCTACCAATGCTGCTTTGCAAGAACCTGTGTGTTTGTTCATGATAGTATCAGTAGGAATGACAATTGCACAGTCCTTGTAGAGATGAAAGCTTGTTTTCATACTGAGGATACCTGAGGTGCTGTCAATGTGCAAAATGAGATGGATTTTGAAAAGACCTAACAACCTGAGACTAGGCATCCATGAGGGGCTGCAGACTATCAGCAGCAGCAAAATTATATTTTACCAAGGGATAAAAGATTATCAGGGATGTGCAAGAATATAGAGTTTAGGTTAAGATCAGATGAACCTTATTGAGTGGGGAGCAGATTCGAAGGGCAGAGTGGCTTGTTTTCATTCCTTGTTTGTATGTTATATCCAACCATACTCTGTAACCTCAGATTCAATGGAGAAGCTATTTCTGCAATGAGCTGTGCAGGAGGGCATGTCAGGAGTAGCACCAGGCATTCCTTAAAAGAGATGTCAACCTGGTGACGCTACAACACAGGATTACTGGGTGCTGAGCGACATAAATGGAAACTAACAAACAGACCTAAAAGGTAAGGCTGAACCAATAACAACAATCTTCAGACAGTGGATGATCCATCCTTACCTCCTCTGGGGATCCCCAGGTTCACAGATACTAGTCTTCAGCCGATTCGATTCACTCCACATGATATCCAGAAATGGTTGGGGGCATTGGATATTGCAAAGGTTATGGACCCTGACAATATTCAGTTAATAGCTCTGAACACCTCTGTTCCAGAACCTGGTGTGCCTTAGCCAAGCTGTTTCAGTACAACAGTGGCATTTATCTAACTATATGGACAATTTCCCAGTATGTTATGTAGACAATGAGCAGAAAAGAAACCAACCGGACTAAATACTGTCCCATTAATGTACTCTTAATCATCTGTAAAATGTTGCAAGGTGTCACCATCCATGCTATCAAGTATCACTTGTCTTGCAATAACCTTCACGCTGATGATCAGTTTGGCTTCCACAGGGCCACTCAGCTCCTGGACTTTATTATAGCCTTGATTCAAGCTATAGAACTGAGTATAGAGTGACTGTCCTTGACATTAAAGCCACATTTTACTGATTGTGATGTCAAAGAGCTCCAGTGAAACTAGAGTTAATGGGAATCAAGGAGAAAATTCTTCACTATTTGGAGTCATGCCTATTACAAGGTTGGTAATTGGGATTGTTGGAGGTCAGTCATCTCAGCTCCAGGACAGGATTCTGGATCAGTGGTGCTGGAAGAGCACAGCAATTCAGGCAGCATCCGAGGACAGGCAAAATCGACGTTTCGGGCAAAAGCCCTTCATCAGGAATAAAGGCAGAGAGCCTGAAGCGTGGAGAGATAAGCTAGAGGAGGGTGGGGGTGGGGAGAGAGTGGCATAGAGTACAATAGGTCAGGGGGGAAGGAGATGAAGGTGATAGGTCAGGGAGGAGAGGGGGGAGTGGATAGGTGGAA
>NC_057713.1:49990689-50000720 GCF_004010195.1 Chiloscyllium plagiosum
GAGGTAGGGTGGGACGAGGTGTAATCCAGGTAGCTGTGGGAGTCGGTGGGTTTGTATAAAATGTCAGTGTCAAGTCGGTCGTCATTAATGGAGATGGGGAGGGAGGTGTCAGAGATGGTCCAGGTAAATTTAAGGTCAGGGTGGAATGTGTTGGTGAAGTTGATGAATTGCTCAACCTCCTCGCGGGAGCACGAGGTGGCGCCAATGCAGTCATCAATGTAGCGGAGGAAGAGGTGGGGAGTGGTGCCGGTGTAATTACGGAAGATCAACTGCTCTACGTAGCCAACAAAGAGACAGGCATAGCTGGGGCCCATACGTGTGCCCATGGCTACCCCTTTGGTCTGGAGGAAGTGGGAGGATTCAAAGGAGAAATTGTTAAGGGTGAGCTCCAGGACATCCCTGCAGGGGTTCTTTCAGGATAGTATCTTAGGTCCAAGCTCCTTCAACCAATTCATCAATGACCTTCCCTCCATTGTAAGGTCAAAGAGTCACTGGTGATTAGCAATGACTCCTCAGATACTGATTTAGCCCATGTACAAATGTGTCAGCTTAGGTTGACAAGTTATATGCTTCATTCATGCTACACAAGTGCCTGGCATTAACCATCTCCAAAAAGAGCGAATTTAGCCATCAACTCTTGACATTCAATTACATTACCATTAATGAATCTCCCACTATCAATATCCTTGAAGCTACCATTGACCAGAACTGAATTGGACAAGCAATATAAATACAAGACTACGACAAAGGCTAGGAATCCTGCAGTGAGTAAGTCACTACCAGACACCCAAAATCTGTCCACCATCTACAAAGTATACATGTCGGACTGCTCTCCACTTGCCTAGATGAGTGTGTTTCCTACCACACTCAAGATGGTCATTTAGGACAAGTTAGCTTGCATTATTGGCTGAGATCTACAAGTGCTACTTAAATGTGTTGTGGCAACACTGTCTATCATCTATAAGATGTAGTGCAGAAATTCACCAAATCTCCTTAGCTGTACTTTTCAAACACATAACCAGTACCAGCTAAAACAGCAAGGGCAGCAAACACATGGAAATACAGCCACCTGCAAGTTCCATTCCAAACCACTCACCATCCTAAAATGGAAATATATCATCATTCCTTCAGTGTCACTGCGTCAAAATTCACAAAATCCATTGGCATTACGAGTGTACACCAAATACACTGCAGCAGTTCAAGAAGGCAGCTCACCATCTCCTTCTCAAGGAAATGGACTATAAGTGCTGGCAAAACCCAATATTGAATTCAAAGAACAATATTTATAGAATTACTAAAGTGTGGAAGCAGACCACTTGGGTCATCAAGTCCATATTGATACACTGAAAACCATCCCACCCAGACCCACACGAGCCCTGGAACTTTGCATTTCCCATAGTTAACCCACCTAGCCTGCACACTATACGTAATTTAGCATGACCAATTCACTTAACCTGCGCATAGAACATAGAACATTACAGGGCATTACAGGCCCTTCAGTCCTTAATGTTGCGCCGACCTGTGAAACCAATCTGAACCCATCCAACCTAAACTACTCCATTTTCATCCATATGGTTATCCAATGACCATTTAAATGTCCTTAAAGTTGGAGAGTCTCCTACCATTGCAGGCATTGGGTTACATGCCCCTACTACTCTCTGAGTTAAGGAACTTCCTATATCTATCATCCCTCAATTTAAAGCTATGTCCCCTCCTGCTAGCCATCTCAATCCAAGGAACAAAGCTCGCACTGTCCACCCTATGATTATCTTATATGTCTCAATTAAGTCACCGCTTGACTTTCTTCTCTCTAACGAAAACAACCTCAAGTCACTCAGTCTTTTCTCATAAGACCTTCCCTCCATAACAGGCAACAACCTAGTAAATCTCCTCTGGACCCTTTCCAAAGCTTCCATATCCTTCCTATAATGTGGTGACCAAAACTGCATGCAATACTCCAAATGTGGCCGCACCACAGTTTTGTACAGCTGTAACATGACCTCATGGCTCTGAAACTCAATCCCTCTACCAATAAAAGCCAATACACCATATACCTTCTTAACAACCTTATCAACCAGGGTGGCAAATTTTAGGGATCTATGTACATGGACACCAAGATCCCTCTGCTCATCTACAGTATCAAGAATCTTACCGTTAGCCCAGTTCTCTGTATTCATGTTGTTCCTTTCAAAGTGAATGACTTCGCATTTTTCTGCATTAAACTCATTTGCCACCTCTCAGCCCAGCTCTGCAGTTTATCCATGTCCCTCTGTAACCTGCTACATCCGTCAGCACTATCCACAACTCCACAGACTTTAGGGTCAGCCGCAAATTTACTAACCCATGCTTCTATGCCCACATCCTGGTCCCTTATAAAAATGACAAACAGCAGTGGCCCCAAAACAGATCCTTGTGGTACGCTAACTGACTCCAGGATGAACATTTCCCATCAACCACCACCATCTGTCTTCTTTTAGTTAGCCAATTTCTGATCCAAACCGTTAAATCACCCTCAATTCCATACCTCCGTATTTTGTGCATTAGCATACAATGCGGAACCTGATCAAACGCTTTACTGAAATCCATATGCATCATATCAACTGGTTTCCCCTCATCCACCTGTCTGATCATCTTCTCAAAGAAGTCAATAAGGTTTGTGAGGCAGGATCTACCCTTCACAAAACTGTGTTGACCATCCCTAATCAAATTATTCCTTTCTAGATCATTATAAATCCTATCTCTTATAATCCTTTCCAACACTTTACCCACAACCAAAGTAAGGCTCACTGGTCTATAATTACCAGGGTTGTCTCTACTCCACATCTTGAACTAGGGAACAATATTTGCTACCCTCCAGTCTTCTAGCACTATTCCTTTAGACATTGACAACACAAAGATCAAAGCCGAAGGCTCTGCAATCTCCTCCCTGGCTTCCCACAGAATCCTGGGATAAATCCCATCTGGCCAGGGGACTTACCTATTTTCACACTTTCCAGAATTGCTAACACCTCCTCTTTGTGAACCTCAGCACTGTCTAGTCGAAAAGCCTGTATCTCAGTATTCTTTTCAACAAAAATGTCTGTCTAGTGTGAATACTGACAAAAAAAAATTCATTTAGTGTTTCTCCTATGTCCTCTGATTCCACACACAACTTCCTGCTACTGTCCTTGATTGGCCCTAATCTTTCTTTAGTCATTCTTTTATTCCTGACATACCTAGAGAAAGATTTTGGGTTTTCCTTGATCCTACCTGCCAACTACTTCTCATGTCCCCCACCTGACTCTTCTTAACTCTCTCTTTAGATCTCTCCTGGCTATCTTGTAACTCTCAAGTGCCCTAATTGAGCCTTCACATTTCATCCTTACATAAGCCTTCTTATTCCTCTTGACACGTGATTCAACTTCTTTAGTAAACCATGGCTTCTTTGCTCCAACACTTCCTCCCTGTCTGACAGGTGCATACTTATCAAGGACATGCAGTAGCTGTTCCTTGAATAAGCTCCACAGTTCAATTGTGCTCATCCCCTGCAGTTTCTTTCCCCATCTTAAAAATCTGAAATCTTGCCTAATTCATTGCTTTTTCTCCAGCTATAACTCTTGCCCTGTAGTATATACATATCCCTTTCCATTGTTAAAGTAAACAGAACCGAATCATGGTCATTATCACCAAAGTGCTCACCTATCTCCAAATCTAACTCCTGGCTGAGTTCATTACCCAGTACCGAATCCAATGTGGCCTCGTCTCTTGTTGGCCTGTCGACACACTGTGTCAGGAAACTCTCCTGCACATATTGGACCCATCTAAAGTACTCGAACAATAGCATTTCCAGTCAATATTTGGAAAGTTAAAGTCCTCCATAACAACTGCCCTGTTAATAACATGCCTGTCCAGAATCATCTTTGCTATCATTTCCTCTACTTCTCTGGAACTATTCGGTGGCCTACAAAAAACTCCCAACAGAGTGATCTCTCCTTTCCTGTTTCTACCCTCAGCCTATACTACCTCAGTAGATGTGTCCTCAAATGTTGGGTGGGAAACACTACTTTAGTAGTGTTTTGGGTAAAGCAACCACCCAAATATATTACTTTACATACCCAGTAGCTCTCTGATCCTCACTCCTGCTGTTAAAATGGAGGCCCCGACACAAGCTTTTAAGCAATTACTTTACTTATCCACATCTTTGGACTGTGGGAGTTAACCCATGCAGACACAGGGAGAATGTGCAAACTCCACAGTCACCCGAGGATAAAAAATTGAACCCAAGTTCCAGGTGCATTGAGGCAGCAGTGCCAACCACTGAGCCACCTTGTTCTGGCTTTTTTTTTATCTGGTAAAGTTCAACCCTTCTTTGTCTTGAGAACTCTCAACCATCAAGTCACACTAACAACAGCTTTACTTCAACAGTGTCCCATGAATACCATTATCATCAAAAGGGAGCACTTTTGCAGAACGTTCTTAGCTCAGCTCACAAGAAATAGATGGTTCAGCATAGATCCCCAGAGTTACATTCTTTCGAACACTCAGTCATACAAAGCATGGCTGACGCTTGTGAAAATAGAGTCAGCGATTGTAAGTGTATTTCTCTATCCTTGCTGTGAAATCCAGCCTTCAATTTTGACACTTGCATCATTGTCCCTCATGCACACACTCAGCCTGGTTGTACTGATTGACCTGAAAACTGAACGTTGGGAATATGGTTTATTTTTATTCCCAATCAGTTTCCTTTTTCCTAACAACTTAGGTCACAGATTGATTTTCCCTGTGTTCTAATATTACAGCCAGGAATCTTAGCTTACCACCTCTATGCTAGAAACCTGGCATTTTGATTTCTCATTCCAGTTAGAGACAGTTGCTAAAGGTATAAGCTTTGAACCAAGAACTCTTCCAGGCAATGACTCACACTGCAGATTTTATTGCATTATTCGAATGCACTCGTGGCTAGCCTCTTTAGTTCTACCCACTGCAATTGTTAGACCATTCAAAATCTGGTGCTGTATCCTCACTCACAAGCCCTGTTCACCTATATCTTCTGTGCTTGCTGACCTACTTTCTAACCTGGTTAGAAATATCTTGAGTTATCTTTTTTTTCAATCCTTATTTTCAAGCTTATCCCTTCCTTGGAGCAAATTACTGCAGATGCTGGAATCTGTACTGAAAACAAAAAATGCTGGCGAACACAGCGGGTCAGGCAGCATCCATGGAGAGAAAGAAAGCTAACGTTTCGAGTCAAGATGAAGAGTCATCAAAACATTTGAGCTTCCTTCCTAGCATCCCTTCCTAGCTCTCTGATCTCCTTTAGCTTTACAGTTTTCCATGATATTGTGCTCAGCAATTTCTGGCTTATTGAGAATTCCCCATTTTACTTGCTCCTCCATTGGCAACAGTGCTTTCATCTACCAGGGTCCTAATTTCTAGAAATGCCTCCCTAAATCTTTCTGCCTTTTTACCTCCTTTCTCCTTCAATACACCTCTTAAAATTTTCCTCTTGAACAACATTTCTGATCGCCTGTCCTGATATCATCCGATGTATCTTTATGTAAAATTCTGTTTGACACTGCTTATACAGTATCTTTAAACATTTTGTCTCATTAAAGAAACTTTTTAAAATGAAAATTGCTATAATTTTCCAGTTTGACTGTAAACTTTATCATTCCATAAATTACCTGCCATAAAACTAATTTCAAAATACCATTTTAAATAGTCTCAGTCTTTTCAATTATTTCCACTCATAAACCCTCAGGTTTACCACAAATTGACCTCAAATGGTAATTAATGCTTTTGATTCTCCATAGGAATATTTTAAAGTACTGTCATTAAAGATGTTGTATCATGGGTAATGAGCAACAATCCTTTTGAATGACTGCCTACAATTGGAGAGAAGGTGAAGAAAATTGATATTCAGAAAACTTTTGAGTCAAATTTCTCAGAGATCAGACTTTAATTTGACCTCCACATCTTGCCTGAAATCATTGCATAGCTTTACATAATAACCATTTATTTCTCATGCTATAATGTGACTTGCAAGGTGTCAGAAATTCTTGTGATAATTCATGCCTCTTAATTATATGGGAACACTTACTGCTGCACAAGTTACGAAATACTTATCACTTACTGATGTTAATTTATTGGCCCTGTTTAGAGTGTCAAGTTAAACTTGTACCCAACTTGATAATCATTATTGTGAATTGACCCTTTAAGATCCTTGAGAAAAGTTAACTTAATATAAAAGAAAAAGGAACTCTTAATTTAAAATTAATTTCTACTTCACCTTCATTTTTTTAAAGCATCCAAGAATTGTACCTATATTCCTCTTACTTTGATCACTAGATAACAAGGGAATTTGCAGCATCAGTTTTCAATTTTATTATCTTCCAGTTTTAATTACTGGCCCTTGTCTTATGCAATGGTTCAACTTGAAGTTTTGCAGGCACTGAATTTTTTAATTTGATCTTAAGTTTTCTTTGCGGTTGCAATGCTGTTTGAAGGAGGTACGTTTATTGATGAAGGGATAATGGATAACCAAGCAACTAAGCATGACAACAAATATTTTCTTTACAAAGCAGCTGTTGCAGCGCTATGTTGGAACTGAGTGGAACGATGAGGTAGAATATTTGATGCCTTCCCGGAGCATTTCAAAAGGCAGAAGGGAAGTTTAATTGGACAGAAGGCTAAAATTAACCTGATACCAGTTTAACGTTTTGCTCTTAAGTTCGCAGAAACTTTTAGGTTGGATAACCTTCCCAAAGATGATAGTTGGGAACCTCTTTTGCATTCATTAATGCACCAAACACACTCATTAATATCCCAGCATCTGTAATTACGTTCAAAGGCACCATCTTGTTGGCTAAAGTGAGAAAAATACGTTTGTACAATTGGTTGTGTACCTGGAGGGGTTAGACTTCTTCCTGCAAGTTTTGGTGAGAATACACTTCTTCATTTGCCTTGGTTCTTCAGAATGATATTGGAACCTAATGACTTAATGTTAGCCTCAACACAATGTGGCTGCAAATCTAATGTTTGTACCTATTAGTGAGCTTCTATAAACATTGCATTCTTCAAGTCCACATTATTCTTGTCCCAGATTCCATAAGTTATGAAGGACAACATTAAATATTACCACATCAGGTAAAATATCCAGGTGGAGGCAAAACGCACATCAAGAATAACTTTTTAAAAAATTTTGACGTTAATTCATCAAATATTTTTCCATGACTAGAAATTCTGTGTCCAGTTAAGGTTCTTTTACATAACAGCTCAGATTCAAGTGCAGTTGGCTGATGTTATAGAATTCCTTCAAAGTTAAAGGCACAGCAAGATGATTTTGGTGGATAGATTTGGTCTGCCTTTCAGGTGAATGTAATATTTCCTCCAGAACTCGGTTTCAAAGGAGGTTTAGACTCAAGAGAAGCTTGGCTTAAGCTGGTGCCTGGTTGTGGTGCCTTATCCAAATGTGATACTATCATAGACCATCGAATCATAGGTTCAATAAAATGGTTCACAAAATCTTGATTAACACATTTTTCAACAGGCTCTAGTCCTCAGCAGTTTCGACAGGCCCTGGTCCCCAGCAGTTTCAACAGGCTCTGGTCCCAGTAGTTTCTACAGGTCTTGGTCCCTGGCAGTTTTTGACAGGCTCCAGTTCCTGGCAGTTTCAATAGGCCATGGGCCCTGGCAGTTTCAACGGGCCATGGTCCCCGGCAGTTTCAACAGGCCATGGTCTCCGGCAGTTTCGACAGGACCCGGTCCCTGGCAGCTTTGATAGGCTCCAGTCCCTGGAATTTGGATAAGGCCTCAGTCTTCAGCAATCCATTAACTTTGCCTTTTTTAAAATGTGTAGTTTGTGGAATTAAATGGTGGGTTTTTTACAGCTGTTTGCACACATTTTACTGTATTTTCTTTCCTAAGAACTTTCTATCCTGTTTCATTTCATACTTAACAGTTAAATATAGATTTGAAGACTTTAAACCTATCCTCAAATTAGAGCAATTATTTCTCATTATCTCCCATGCTCTGGACTTCCTTCACTCTACATTGTTACTCTTATTGGATGTTCTTGCCTTATGTGAACCTGTATGAGAATCCTGAACTCGAACAAACTTGGTACAATTTCCATGGTCCTGCTCAGTTCGAATGCAGACATGATCCTGCAGGTAGAAGTTCATGTGACAAAGGCAAAGAAAAAGGTCAATGCTGAGTGCCGTAACATGTGTTCCTCTTGACTATTATCAGCAAGATTTCTTTACACAGGAGATTCACAGCTATGTTTAAATACAGCTATTGTTTGCATAGCACGTAGTTTGATTTCCTTAGCTTCTACATGATTATTTTTCTTCCTGTTGTTAGATTTGCCTGTACTTCCATCATTTTTGGGCGGTTGTGATATTTTCTTCCAGATCACTATCACTGTCACTCAGTGCAGTTACTGCACTTGAATAAAGTCATTCATTCATGTTATCAGGACAGCAAATCAGTCCAGATAACCTCAGAAAGACTGGGAGTTCATCTTGTACGAGAACTGTTAACCTCTCACGAGTCATGACCACGACAAGTTGTATTCAAAAAGCAATCTTAACATCATGGAAGGTTTTCAAGGCACTGTAAGATAAAATTTCATACCAGTGAGGGGCAATGCCAGATTGCCAATACTTGTCAGGGTGCACTGTATGGCAATTTATAGGTGACACAAGGGATGCTTGTCTTTGGGTGGATATCTGATAAGTGGTATCATGTTTGTGGTTCACTAGAACCAGAATTAGAACATGAAGTAGACGGAGGGTAAACCTGAACAGCAAATACTTTATTGTGCATCCTCTCAGCTCCACAGTCAGACTTAAACTGTCCCTCTAGATCTTGACTCCGGGTCACTTGACCCACTCTCTTCAAGGGAGAACACACACCTAACTCTGTGCAAAACAAGTGGCAGTTATGTGGGAACGTTAAAGTGGGAGAAGAAAACAGACTTGAGAAACACCAAAGGGTTAGGGTAGGTTATTAATGAGGCAAGTTTAATAAGATAAAATAATAACTAATGCTTGACCTCACTGCAACGTTAGCTCAGTGAGATAAACAAGTGTAGAAAAAAGAAAATAAATGAGGTCATTATATCTTAAGACACAAGGAGACAAAGGCGGAAAATTTCACTTTAGAATAAAGGTTTTGCAGTGTGCGGGCCTCTGTTATAGAGAAAACAGGTCAATGTCAGCAAAGGAGCTGTTGACATTCCAGATTCCATGGGAGTTTGGGCTTGTATGTCAGTAAGTACTCCAGAAACAGAAGACTGGGGAAGAGCCAAGTGTTTTAAAAAATTCTCAAGGTCAGGTTCGTAGGAGAGTAGTCTGACACAGAACAAACGACCAAGAGGCGAGTCTGCTAGAATATGAGCATTTTATTCCCCGCAGCGTCGCCACAACCAGGTCTCATACTTACAACGGGTCTGGCTTATACTCATCTACATGTTACCGGAACTGGGAGCCGTCAGTTCTCGTAGAGCGGTTGCCAACAACCCACGCTCGGCGGTTAAACGTAACCCCGGAGCAGACTCACCGAACTGGAGACTTTTCCAGCTGATATACTCTTTTCCAGATATAAACATTCATGTGAACAGCAGAGCAAGGCTAAAAAACACATTCCATTCTGGTTACATACAGATAAGAAGATTCACACGGGACTAAGCAACACCTCCATTCCGGTTAGATTCACACATGTATTGGGACATAATTTTTAACCGTTTCACCACATTCCACTGCTTGGCCCAATACATGTGTTACATTATGAGCACACATGTATTGGGACACACCACATTCCACTGCTTGGCCCAATACATGTGTTACATTATGAGCACACATGTATTGGGACACACCACATTCCACTGCTTGGCCCAATACATGTGTTACATTATGAGCACACATGTATTGGGACACACCACATTCCACTGCTTGGCCCAATACATGTGTTACATTATGAGCACACATGTATTGGGACACACCACATTCCACTGCTTGGCCCAATACATGTGTTACATTATGAGCACA
>NC_057713.1:50001410-50059556 GCF_004010195.1 Chiloscyllium plagiosum
CACCATATTCCACTGCTTGGCCCAATACATGTGTTACATTATGAATTCACACATGTATTGGGACATAATTTTTAACCGTTTCACCACATTCCACTGCTTGGCCCAATACATGTGTTACATTATGATTCACACATGTATTGGGACATAATTTTACACCACACCAAGTTGTAATAAGTACTGTATTGTGAAAGGCTCCAATAAGGGATTGAAATTTACATGGGGACAGTGAAGGATATCTGACAATAGCTCAAACATTTAGGACGAGTTTGTCTGCACATGGTTACCTCACCCCACAGCAATTTAAAGGCTGTTGGTCTTTGATTAATTGGAGAAAGGACTTCTAACAAAGTCAGTGAAAATCCAGCTCTGTTATGAAATAAGTGACCCATATTAGCAGTTTGTATAAGGGGCTTAAGAAGAGACATTACCTAAAGAAGCTAGCATCATTTGCATGCCAAAGTTAGCTGGAAAGTTTAAATGTTGATGGAGCTGACGAAGGAGACTTAAAGTGGAAACAGGGTGACAGTTTGCTGAGGTCTGAGTATCTGCTAGATTGCTGCTAAGGATAAAATATTTATCTTTTTATTTCTGATATTTGTAATAGGACTATTTGAATTTTCTTGTCTCGTGTTATAAGTGTTTTTATTTAACTTGTGTCAAATAAATTTTGATACTCTTTTTGGTAAAAGTACATTGATAGCCTCTTGTGAATACATACCACCATGTGTAACCAGATTGCAAAAATGAAACTTACAGTCCATCAAGCCAGGTTTCATTCCAGGATCTAATCTGTCCAATATTATCATCAGCTAGGATCATAACATTACTTAATCAGTTGCAAGGATCATTCTTGGAGTTTGGGGTCCTCTGATAGTAGGAGAAAGTGAGGTCTGCAGATGCTGGAGATCAAAGTTGAAACTTTATTGCTGGAACAGCACAGCAGGTCAGGCAGCATCCAGGGAACAGGAGATTCGACGTTTCGGGCACAGGCCATTCCTGAAGAAGGGCCTGTGCCCGAAACGTCGAATCTCCTGTTCCCTGGATGCTGCCTGACCTGCTGTGCTGTTCCAGCAATAAAGTGTCCTCTGATAGTAGCATTGCCCTTTAGACACTTGGTAGAATCTTCTGATCCCAGATGTGGCAAATTCAGAGGAAAGGGAAGGAAAAGCTTGTAATTTGGCCAGGTGGTGGTGTACCTATAATCTACCCACTTCCCACTTCCATCACAACTAAGTCCAGAACAGGACAGTTGACCATACTGCTCCACTGAATTTCTTAAGTAGCCATCCAATGACCAGTTAAGGATCTTAATCCATCATCACTAGAATTGATCCAGTTGTTTGTGGTTCATCACACGTGCTGTTCCTGATACCTGCTGCCCAGTGAGCAGCCTGTTACCTTGGAAATGGGGAAGTAATCCCTTGATCAAAGACAATGAGTTTGTGGACAAGGGACTAGGCATTGGTCAAGGGCAGGGGTGGGAGGATGGTTGGTGTCTGGTAGGTGCCAGCCATTGCCTTTGCTTCTGATCCCCGATGCTTCTATCTCCCATGTCTCCCAAGCTAAGAAAATATCCCTCCACATCACTTACTTGGTCCTGGCTCTCCAGTCATGGTGGGATACCACGGGATGATCAACCATCAACAGCCATATCCTTCAACGTGATGCTGCTCAGGATAAGAGCTTTTGGCTTCTGATTGGCAACATCTTTCTCTGGGCATACATCTGATCCAGGGTCTTGATTTCAGAAGATTAGCAGGTGGCCTCACCACTGCCTGATTAATAAATGATCCAATGAGCTTTTACTGAAAGAGGCAGCATGACTCTCTTGCTGGCCCCTTTCTGCCACTGACAGGACCCCAATACCTCAACAAGACTCACACCCATTGTGCATGGTATGAAAGGTTGGAGCTGAATCTGTTCTTGCAAATTAGTTTTCTGAGGGATGTTCTGGGGTTAAATGATGAAGATATTTTAATACATACATTTCTATTCCAAGGTATGTTAGTTCAACAAGTGCGTGCTTCCACTTTAAATTCTGCTGAGTCGCAACTTGTTTCCAAAAGTAGGAAAATTAGAACCTTTGTCTGTTTCTATTTTTGTTAGCATCAGTACATCATCAGTTAGAACATTTTATAAAGTGGAATTCTTAACTTGTGTGTGAATGTTAGTGCAAAATAACACATTTAATTTATCTACTATCTTACCTGAGGTATTACATAATTTAAAATGTGTATTGATCATTTTGTTAGAACAGAAGAAAAAGGAATTTAGTTGATAAATGCCAAAGACTTATACTGCTCAGAAGACAATGCAACACCAAATTGCATTCATTAGTGGAGAGAAACACCCCATGGTGATTTAGAGGTACTATGTGATATCAAAGACAAAATTTTCATATAAATTTTATATTTCAACCAATTTGTAGATAATAATCCATCAAGAACTCAACAACATTTAGAATTAGAAATAGCCTGGTTTGCAATGAAGAAATTCCTTGAAACACATTTCCCTTTTTTTTTGTTGCTGAGAAAGCATAGGTTCGAATGGAATGAACATGTCTACTTCATCTCAGCTAAATCAAATACGAAATAAACCAGTCGTTCTTGCAGATTATTGAATGCAATGCCTCACAAGAGATTTAATATCTCAGTATAAGACATCAAAATATTCTCTCGTTTTGTAAAAGTGATATGATAAATGCTCAGAAGGATTGCATCAGTTAGATAGAGTCATAGAGTCATAGAAATATCCAGCACGAAAACAGACCCTTCGGTCCAACTAATCCATGCCACCCACGTATCCTAACCTAATCTACTGCAATTTGCCAGCATTTGGCCCATATCCCTCTAAACCCTTCCTATATGTATACCTATCCAGATGCCTTTTAACTGTTGTACCAGCCTCCACCACTTCCTCTGGCAGCTCATTCCATACACGCACCACCTTCTGCGTGAAAATGTTGTCCCTCAGGTTCTTTTTATAGCTTTCCCCTCTCACCCTGAACCTATATCCTCTAGTTCTGTACTCCCCTCCACCCCCATCACCCCCACCACCAAAGAAAAGACCTTCTCTGTTTATCCTATCCATGTCTCCTTACTGAAGGAAGGATTGCCTTGCCATCAAGGAAGTACAAAGGTTCTGAGGAAGTGTTCCTGGACTGGTGAGACAAGCTTATAAAGAGACACTTGTCAAACTTGGCCTGTGCTCTGTAGTTTTGAAGAATGAGATGGAAACCTACATATTACTTAAAAGGGATAGATGTGGTAAAGCAGGTAAGACATTACCCTGTTGCAGAGTCTAGAACCACAAGGTACAAGTTAATATTAAGGACAATTCTATTTAAAATAAATGTTGGGGTTTTTTTTACTCGGAGGAGTCTGATCTTTGGAATTCTCAAAGTTTGTAAGTTTGATTTATTGTTGTCACGTGTAGCGAGATGCATGAAAAGTGTTATTTTACAAGCTAATACAAGCAAATCGTACCATAAAAGGTGTTATGGTCCAGATTCTCTCAAAATAAAGTAAGGTAGCCTTGACCCTAACTTTTTCTTATTTCCAAGGTAATGTGTTCCAGGTGTAGTTTGATTGGTTGAACTACTCGACATTAAGCAAAACAAAATTTATTCAAATGCTATAGTTAAAATACAAAAAAAAGAGGAACTTGAAATAACTATCAGAAAACTTAACACAATAATAGATACAATAACTATTACCAATTAACTGCTCCAGTACAGTAACAACCTAGAAACACACCCTTGACAAAAATGCCAATCCAAAAAACAGATTGGACATCTGTATGATGAGACAATCCAGGAAGAAAGAACATCAAAAGACAAATTCCAAGAGAAAACTCAGAGGATAGCAGCCAGAAGAGATTTGCTGCTGAGACCCCAGGGACCACTGCTGAGAGCTAACTAAAACTCCTGGATCTGTGACAGCTTGACCACACCCACTCAGGCTGCTTCTATTAGAGCCATAGAGATACACAGCACAGAAACAGACCCTTAGATCCAACTTGTCCCAAATGAATCCAGCCCCACCTGCCAGCTTTTGAACCACATCCATCCAAACTCCTCCCATTCATATATCCATCCAGATGCCCTTCAAACACCACAATCGTAGCCTCTACCACCTCCTCCTGCAGCCCACTCCATACATGCACCACTCTCTACGTGAAAAAGTTGCCCCTCAAATCTCCCTTAAACATCTCCCCTTTCACCCCAAACATATGCCCTCCAGTCCCAGACTCTCCTACCCCAAGGAAAAGAGCTTGTCTAGTATTGTAGAACAGAGGGACCCAGGGATGCAGGTATATACTTCTTTCAAGTTTGCGTCACATACAAACAGGGTGGTTAAAAAAAAGTGTTTGGCACAGTTGCCTTCATTGTTCAGTCCTTTGAATGTAGGAGGTGGGAAGTCATGTTGAGGGTGTACAGGACATTGGTGAGGCCTGTTCTGTTCTGGTCACCCAGTTATAGGAAGAATATTATTAAGCTGGTGAAGGTTCGGAAGAGATTTACCAGGATGAGTATGGGTATGCAAGTTTTGAGTTATAAAGAAAAGCTGGATCGACTGGGACTTGTTTTTCCACCGGAGCATAGGAACTAAGTTTGAGAGGCAACCTGACAGATGTTTATAAACTAATGAGGGATATATAAATAGTCATGGTTGTCTTTTCCTAGGGTGGGGGATTTCAAGACTAGGGGACACATTTTCAAGGTGAAGGAAGAGGGAGCCAATAAAGGCACGAGGAGCAATTCTTCCACACAGACTGGCTCATAGTGGAATGAACCTCCTGAGGAAATGGTGGACGTGGGCACAACTACAACTTTCAAAAGCCATCTGGATAAGTACATGAATCCAGAGGGACGTGGGCTAGTAACAATCAGGTGGAACTAATCTGGGATTATGTTTGGCATGGACTGATTGAACCAAAGGCTCTGCTTCTGTGCAGTATGGCTCCATGACTATGACTCTGACTCTGATTCTATCTATAGGAGTTGGTGAGGGTCCTTATGGACTTGCAGAGTTTCATAAGCCTCCAGAGGAAGAGCAGCATTGTTGTGCCTCTTTCAAGTTTACACCTGAGTAATTGGTCAACTTCATGATAGCAGTAATACAATTAAGGATGGATTATCTGTCGCCATTATATTTAGTCAGGTACAGATATTGGCATTCTTTTGCACATCAAAACAACAACTGCACATAAATTTTCTATATCTTATTAAACATATTAATCACAATAAAAAGCAAACTGAAGAGACATTCAATATAATTAGACTACTTAGCCAGACAACCCAATGTAAAGGTGATTCAAAGAGCTTGAAGTTGAAAAGACTGTTTATGCTGTCTCTTAGAAATTCACTTTTTAAACGCAGTTTGGGTAACTCCATCAGTTCAACTGTTCTCACATTTTTCTCCTAATCACAGCTAGATAGGATGAGAACAAAAATTTCCTTTGATGGTACCATGGCAGATTGATCATTTCCTCAGGGATGGTGCACAGTCTGTACAAACAAACATGTGACCACACATTATAAAGAAAACTGAGACCTTGTCCATACACACTTTACAAGTTTGTTCTTCCTGCAGTCTTCATGATTGTTCTTCCATATTGTTCCAACTTGAAAGAAAGCTCCAAGGTCTCACAAGTTGTTTATCTCAAAGACTGTTAATCACCTTTCCCCCAAGCTCTTGATAAGAAACCAGGGCAAAGCACACCTCTTGAAGCCACAATATCATGACAAGTGTATCAAGGTAGCAGAACAGACTACAGAATAGTGTTACATCCACAGAGAAGGTGCAGAAGGCATGATTGTACTGAATGGTGATGTACCTACTCTTATTTGTTTTCACCTTAGATAAGAATACCAAAACTGCTCAGTTTTCTAGGTGTGATTGCCCATTAAATAGCTGTGATTTTTCATATTCCTCTTTGTGAGTTTGGAGACGGACCTCTCCAATGCCAAATCAATGTCCCTCCTAAAGATTATATGGGATTGATATCGGGGAAACAGTCTGGTCTAAAAATGAATACCATTTTTTCATTTGTATTCATGTGATGTGGGCAACACTGCTAGACAAGTATTTATTATTTGTTCCTGGATGCCACAGGGAAGATGATGGTGAGATGCCTTCTTGTATTGCTGCAGTCTATTTGCTGTAGGTAGACCACAATGACGTTATTTAATGCAACAATATCAATCATCGATGGAAGAACACCTGTAAGGGAGCTCAGAATAAGTGGACTGGTTAATTCTGATGTACAATTTTAATATCTGAATCTGAATGTACAGAATGATATAAATAGACTTAAGGGACCCGCACCATTTGAGCGAATAATTGTGCAATTTGCAGGACTGATATCTTCATAGTATCTCAAAGTTGTGAGAAAATCTCTTAGACAGAACGGAGTCATTGTTTGATTTCTCACGTTATGGATTTGTGAATCATATGCTGTTCATATTCTACTGTGAAAACAAGTATGCTCACTCAGGACAATCAGATTTTGAGATTATAGATATGCAAAGAGGACTATTACTGTAATAATTAAAATAATATTTTCACCTCTTCTTATATTTAATCTGCACCATATAACTGTAAACTCTATTTCCAATAAGTCTTATTCTATTCTTGGTTCACACTTTAGAAATTTCAATTTAACTGCTTAGGTCAATATGTGACTGCAGTGAATACCTTTCTGATTTGTTACTACTCTCTGAGCATTTAGAAAAGATCAATGAAATTTCTCACTTCCTCCAGGATTGATTGTCATTTCATTGTCACCCTGCCTCCATCTATAATGGGACAAGATCAGGATGAAAATAATGTTGGACGCAGAACTACTGATGCATTTTTAATCATCTGTCTGTTGAGATGGCTGAACTTGATTTCGCTGACCAAAGCTTCAGCAAGGAACAGGCAGAGATATTCATATATCTTTAAAAAGAACATACAAATAACTCTGCCCAATGTAAATGACTTTTAATGGAGCCTATTTCAAATTGATCATTGTTATGTTTACAATGAAATCCTGCCGGGCATGCAAGCCTTTATAATTTCACTGCAGTGTGAACTGCTGACTTAAGAAGAAATGAATGGTCTATAGCCTGTAGGGATTCACTGACTATGTCTTCATCAGCCACACATGCTTAACACCTAGGTCAAATATGTCTATATCTTATCCAACTTCATTATCACTCCTACAGAATCATCAAAATCCTAGCCTGTCATATAATCAAGTCATTCAATCTTACACTCTGGAGTCATTAATTTGCCACAAAAGTTCTTCCCTTACAGATCAATAATAAAGGTAAGTCTAGGCTTGTAAAATGATTAAAGGATTTTCATTTTATTCCTGAATAAGGCATTTGAAGCCAGCCCAAATGGATAGAAAAGAATATAGATTCACCAATCCCATGCTCCTTGCAGAACAACGTGTTCAACAGACAAATTAATTGGAGACAGGATTCAATTCTCAGAACTGCATTTCCAGCCAGTATAGCTCTTTACAAAAGCAGTGGAATCTGTGAATGTACTCACACAAGTCTGCTTTCCAATGTACCTGTAAGTGAAATTAGTTTAGGCAGTACCTACAGTTTCTGGTGAGCAAAGATCCACAGTACAACACTACTCAGAACTCAGGATTATCAAGTTCCTTCAAAACATTTCAATCAGTATTTATCACATCCCGTAATCCCAAAAGTCAACAATTTAAGAGTGAAGAAATGAATATCTTTACTTGTGGTTTCATTAACTGTTAATAATGATAAAACTGATCGGCTTTACATGAACGCATTTATATGTTCTTTCAAAATCCTATCGTTATGTCATATTTTAGCTAAGCAATGTCCTAAGGGTGATTTTTACCCAACATACCGAATGAGTAATTTAAGTTCCTGATCCACCTGGAGATTCTAGCTTGAGTATCCTCTTAACCTCCTCTGAGTATCCTCTTAACCTCCTCTGCTTTACAGAAGTTGTCACTAATTTTCAAACTTCCTGGGACAGCTAAAATATCCCTTCTCTGGCGTCACCCTGTAAAATAATCTCTCTTTGATTTTCGTATCCTTTCAAAAAGGGGACACTCATACTGCATACAATTCTCTAACTGTGGAATAACCAATACAACATACAAATTCATCATTATATCTTCACTGTATACTAGGGGACTATCCATAAACTCCAGAATGCTTCTAAGCCTTCTCATGGCACTATCTAAATAATCTTCAATTTACAGAAAATTGTTTGTTTAATTCCTTAGGTCTCTTTGCTGACCTACACTCATTGGGTAGAGATCCTGTATTGTTAGCTTGAAAGTACCTAACGTGCTTTTGAAAGTCTGATCAAAATGATTCCATTAATACAAGTGCGCTTTGATATAAGGCAAATTTATTAGCTTAATATAATTTAAATATATGCAAACAAATAAGTGAATCTATTAGCTTAGATGACTTTAGACATATTCAACAAGAGAGTCTCACTGCCTTTTGCTCAGCAGAGACTCCTGGGTGACTGTGGCACATGTAGCTCTATTCTAGTTTCTACTGTACCAGTCCACGAATCCCAGTCCAATAGTGAAGATCCATGTCCCTGGTCTGATGAGTAAAGTCCCAGTCTCATTAACCCCAGTCCAATGGAGAAAGTCCCACAAGTGGGACAAACTTCCTGATAATAATACTATTTTGGTTTTCTGCTGAATCACCATTTCATAGCCTTTTCAATACCTTTCTAGATATTCCCTCGTGCAGAAAATAAGCTGAAAACATCTCCAGATGGCTCCATGTTAACTATCTTAGAAAATGGTTCCCACAGTCGACCAATGTTATGCAGTTACCTCCCAGCCAAAACAAGCTTTTTTTAATACCTCGCCTACTTTCATGTATTTTTCCTCTTCACTTCAATTTGCTCATTACAATGTCCAATTAACCTTTTAACGATTAATCCTCAATGGTCTGGTTTGGAGATATCACATTACACCTATCGGAAAGATGTTGTGAAACTTGAAAAGGTTCAGAAAAGATTTACGAGGATGTTGCCAAGGTTGGAGGATTTGATCTATAGGGAGAGGCTGAACAGGCTGCTGTTGTTTTCCCTGGAGCGTCGGAAGTTGAGGGGTGACCTCATAGAGGTTTACAAAATTATGAGGGGCATGGATAGGATAAATAGGCAAAGTCTTTTCCCTGGGGTTGGGGAGTCCAGAACTAGAGGGCATAGGCTTAGGGTGAGAGGGGAAAGATATAAAAGAGACCTATGGGGCAGAGGGTGGTACGGGTATGGAACGAGCTGCCAGAGGAAGTGGTGGAGGCTGGTACAATTGTAACATTTAAGAGGCATTTAGATGGGTGTATGAATAGGAAGGGTTTGGAGGGATATGGGCCGGGTACTGGCAGGTGGGACTAGATTGGGTTGGGATAACTAGTTGGCATGGACGGGTTGGACCGAAGGATCTGTTTCCATGCTGTACATTTCTATGACTCTATGTATTACCTCTAAATTATCCAATTTTATTTTCCTGTTGGCAGATATCCAGGTGATGAAGTTTCTAGGTAGCCATGGCAAATCTCCCTCAGGGATTATCCAAAAGAAAGATAGAGCCCAGAGTCCAACCCTGTGTTGGAAGCAGAAGTTAGAAGCCTGAGATCAGAACAACTCTGTTGCAATACTCAGTTTGAACTTCCCAAGCCAAGGGACAGCATTACTCCAGCTGAAGGAAAACATAATGAAACCAACTCTACTGAAATACTCACCAGGAAGAATAACGTGTGAAACAACGTGTTTAATTAAAAATGATACATTTCATGTCATAAAATGTGAAAATGGGCAAATTCTCCCACTGTAACAGTCAGTGTGTCTGGACACCTGAGAGGTTCTCAAAAATAATCTTTTAACACCCGGTGTCCAACTATCCTGAGATTAGAAGACCTGAATTAATATCCCTCACACCACCCTCATCCACAGTTATGTAACATTCTTAAATATTTCAATAAATTAGCTTGCCTGAAGTGAAACTCATCTGAAGTAACACTAATCTTAACACAAATATTTTACAGAACTGAACAATTCAGAATTGGGTACAAATATTTGACTGCAATTTGCGGAGAGAAGTGCTGAATTTTACAGATTGTGTGGGTCGTAGAGTAAGCCTTTGACAAATACTCACTCTTGCCTTGCCCACATCTTTGCCATAGTTAATCGCCTTTTGGTAAATTTTGTCCAACCCCTAGGAGTACCAAAAAATTGCTGGTCTAAGGTGGAACATCCTGTGGACATTGGAACAGGTATTAGGGCTGAAAGGATCAAAGGGAATGTAGAGAAAGCAGGAATAGAGTGTTGAGTTCAATGATCAGCTATGATTCTATGTAACACAGAAGCAGGAGCAGGCTATTTAATCCTTTGAACTTCTATTGACATTCCAGATCATACCTCATGATGCTGTAGTGTATGGTATGTCACTTATACATGTTTTACAACTTTTATATTGAAGTTTTAATTTTTGAATTTAAAGTTAGTAACATATGGATTCCTTTGTGTATCTGAGAAGTTAAGTGATAAACTTGTAAGTATTTTTATAGCCATGATTATTTCATTTAAAGCAGTTTGATACAGGAATAGGCTCCAGAACCAATTGTTTTTTATCTACATTACAAGAGTTCATGACCAAGCAAAGTAAATAATTATGCCTCATGATTTCAATTGGAAACTTCTGGACTTTGTTTTATTTTAAGCTTAAGTAAAACACCCATACATTGAAAGAAAAAAACGTTTTGTCTTTGTTTCAGTTTCGGGCAATTCTGCAAAAGGTATGGATGCAGATGGATGTGCAAAGCAATATTCTTGAGAAATGGAAAAGATATAAAATTGATGACCTCAGAGAAAGGAATTTAGTAATTGTTCCAATCCAGGAATATTTTGATAAAACCCTGAAGAGTTAATTTGAAGCTGAGGACATTTAAGCTCAGATGCGTGAAAACTTCAGGAAGAGGCTATTAGATTTTCCAGACAAAGAGTTGACGCCTCTGTAAAATTAAACCTCTCACGATGCTAGAGAAAGAGATTTTTCTCGAATGTGAGTAATGTTTAGCTAGGGTATGGTAGGAAACCTGTGGAATTCTTTATTGTACAGGAGTATAAACGCTGGGTCATTAATTATATTCAAAATTGAGATAGACAGATAGTAAGAACACCAGCTAGAGACATTAAAAATTGGTGGAGTTTTTGAATTTGAGAGTGTGGTGCTGGAAAAGCACAGCAGGTCAGGCAGCATCCGAGGAGCAGGAGAATCGACATTTTGGGTTTATGTTGTGCTTTTCCAGCACCGCACTTTCAACTCTCATCTCCAGCATCTGCAGTCCTCACTTTCTATTAGGGATTTTTGAATTCACTGGATATAAGAGGAATTTGTACCTTTCTTATAAAAGTAATGGCAATGGCATGGTTCTGGGCATACAAGGACGTACTTTGTAAAGAACTTTGGGTGGGAATTTTAAGGTGGCTTTGACTGCTACTAAGATTTTCTGAAAGAGGTAGATATAACTTTGCATTACTTAACATCATCAACTAAAACCAAATAGATAGACTTAGCAGACAAACTGAAGATAGATGTAAAAGCAAGATCTCATAAAGATGAGATGTTCCAATTTTTTTTATTCACTCATAAGATGTAGGCAGCTCTGGCTAGGTCAGCATTCATTGTTTCCCCAGTTTCCCTTCTGAAGGTTGAACTGCCTTCTTGACAGTTGCAGTTCATGTGCCCTAGGTAGACCCATAATACCATTGGGGAGGGAGTTCCAGGATTTTGATTTAGTGATACCAAGGAACAGTTACATATTTCCAAGTTAGAATGTTGATTGGCTTGGAGGAGAACTTGCAGGTGGTGGCATTCCCATGTATTTGATGTCTTTGTCCTTCTAAATAATAATAATCGTGGGTTTGAAAGGTCCCATCTAAGGAGCCTTGATGAGTTGCTGCAGTGCATTTGTAGATGATACACATTGCTACTACTGGGTGTAAGTGGTACAGGGAGTAAATGTTTATCGATATTGTGCCAATCAAGTGGCTGTTTTGTCCTGGATGGTGTCGTTTCTTGAGTATTATTGAAGCTGCACTCATCCAGACAAGTTGGGAGTATTCTGTCACATTCCTGACTTACACCTTGCAGATGGTAGACAAGCTTTCGGGAGTCAGGAGATAAGTAATTTGACGCAAATTTCCAAATTTCCAATCAGATCTCTCTGTTCTTCAGAGTACTGTAAGTTTTTTACATTTAAATTGTTATGATTATTTCATTGCCAAGAGTCACTGATTCATTATGATTTTGGATGAGAGAGGGTTAGGGTTAGCCCAAATGGTCATGCTTCAGGGTAAGGATGGATGAACTGCCTCACCTTCTTAACTCTACTCCTCTCTTGGTTGGTTGCAACAAAGTCAACTTAATCAATGATCCTTTCCCTTATGGATACCTATCCTCAATTGAAATTGCCATTCTTTCAGTGCCGCTGAGTTAAAATCCTGGCACTCCTTTCCAATCAGTCTTGTGGATCTCACTACAGCAAATGGACTGCAACAGATCAAGAGACAATCTCAGTACACTTTGTCAAGGGCAATAGGGATATGCAATAAAATAATGAGAGGTATAGATAGAGTTAATGGCAGTTGTCATTTCCTTAAGATGGGGAATTTCAAGACTAATAGGCACATTGCTAAGGTGAGAGGAGAGAGACTTAAAAAAGACGCAAGAGACAAATCTTTTACATACAGGGCGGTTTGCGTGTGGAATGAACTTCCTGAGAAAGTGGTGAATGCAGGTAAAATTACAATGTTTAAAAGACATTTGGACAGATGCATGAAAAGGAAATGTTTGGAGCTACACAGGCCAGGAGCAGGCAGGTGGGACTAGTTTAGTTTGGGGTTATGTTCAGCATGGACTGGTTGGACCGAAGGGTCTGTTTCCGTGCTGTATGACTCTATGACTCTATTTATCATAAATACAGGCCCAGCCAGCAATCTCCACATCCAATCAATGGCAAAGAGCATCTGAGTACCCTGGTACCTCAATCACAAAATAACAAAATGCAGGCACAGCAAATGAAGTGTTGTTGTTTATTGCAAGAGGAATGCAATATTGGTATGATCCCAGTTTTATTTTGCAATCTGGCTGCTGTGGTGCCCAGTCACTGAACCTATTCACAAGATGCTGCTAATGCCAATCTTTAAATAAAAAATAACAAAGATTATTACACAGGAGATAAACAAAGAAATTACAAAGAAGATAAACACAACCATTTGTACATTATACAAGAAATAATTGCAACAATCTTATTCCAAAAGCAAATTTATTTTTAAATTTGTTTTGATTTATTCTTGTCATATGTACTGAGATACAGTGAAAAGTATTGTTTTGTGTGCTAACCAGACAAAGGATACCTTACATAATTCAATCCTTTGTTTCCCAAAGAAAAATGTAACACCTACTCAAATATCCATGAAGCTTCACCTGGTTTCCACCTTAATGTCACTTGTTCAGTGACATAGGAATGCATGCATTCACTCAATTTTAGCTTTCTTAGTTAATGTTTCTTCATAAACTGTTAACACAACTTACTTACTTATTAATATTAGCTCCTTAAATATTACTTCCATGGTTTTCTGTTTTTTTGGAGATTCTTTCTCCTTCACTCACTGTTCTGGAGTCTGCTAGACTACATTGTGTTTCCAAGCCTTCTCTGTCTGAAAATAAACCATAGAATCATAGAATATTTACAGATCGGCAGTCCACCCCAACCCTTCGAAGAGAATCCCATCCGGGCCCCACCACCCACCACCCAGCAATTCCTAAAGCTAATCCAACTAACCTGCACATCTCTGCTCATTATGGACAATTCAGCATGATCAATCCACCTAACCTTCACATTTTTGGAATATGGGAGGAAACCCAAGCAGACACAGGGAGAACATGCAGACTCCATACAGACAGTCACCCAGTCAGCATGCCACCCCACTTGACAATCACTTAACATCCAGATGTTAAAGGGTGTGAGGAGTGGTGGCTGGAATTGAATTGAATTGAATTTACTGCCACGTGTACCGAGGCACAATGAAAAGCTTTTGTCTTGCGAGTAATACAGACAGAAAGGCTGTTTAGTATTTTATTACTTCTAAAGAAGACTTCAGAACTGTGTAATCCAAGTATAATTTCTAAAGGAATTTCAGCTGGAAATTAGTTTTGATTATAGTGTATATTGGGAATATTGGACATTGAGTATATTGAATTTGTATAAACTGGATATTAACCTTCCCTTTGAATTTGATGGAATCTTGTATGTAGTTGGACTTCAATGTTCACTGAAGAGGGTTAGCATCTTTGGGTTGGTTGAGAGGGGCCATGGAGGAATTGCAAGTGAGTGTTACAACACATACAGAACCAAGAGAGACTAATAGGCAGTGCTATATGACATGAGGTTTGGACTATCTATTCTTTAAAATGTGCTGACTTTTGTTGTGTTGTTATATACCTCTGCAACTTATGGCACATTGTTCACTCTGGTCATAACCTGCTGCAAACATAATGCATTGCTATGCTTTGGTAAGAGTGCCTTGAACTACCACTGAGTGAAACTCTCATAAATACTCAATTAATGTAGGAGCCAACAAAAAGAATGGAATGTTATAGTGTTTTTGTCTCCATATCAGATTTCCTTTCATTGCATTTTTCTGGCTGTTACTTCAACCCAGAAGTCTTCGAATTTTGATAATATAACGGCAACAGAGAAGTACAGTGAGTTAGAAGGGGGAAGTCTGAAGGTGAGTACGGTTGGGCCAGTCCATGGTAAGTAATTGATTTCTGTAGCCATGGTTCAGACTGCAGTGGACAAAGTTAAAAATCACACAACGCCAGGTTATAGTCCAACAGGTTAACTTAGAAACACTAGTTTTCAAGTCCCTTCCTCTTCATCAGGTGTTTGTACAACAGGATCATAAGACACAGAATTTATAGTAAAAGGGTTACAGCATCATGGAGCTGTAATGATATATTAAACAAATTTAGATTAAGTCTTCCATCTTTTAGAATGGGATATGCTAGTTTCAGTTCTTTAATATGTAAATCCCAGAACTCCTTTCAAGTTATATTCTCAAGGTAGCTTCAGCTTTTCTAACAATAGGTACCATCTCAGCTCAGACAATGCATTAAATGTGTGTGGTTAAAGTCTGTCTGTGTCCCAATGTTGAGAAAGACTGATTCTATTTCTAAAGTGGGACTTACAGAATCTTACATGGATTTATGCAGTTTTTGAGCAAAATAAAATGTAATTCTACAAATACAAATTCACTCCATAAACTTGTATGTGTGCGTATGCAGGAGAGACAGAGTGAGTGTGTGCATGTGAGTACATGTGAAAGAGGCTGTGTATGTGTGTGTGCAAGCTTGGTCAAGTATGTGTATGAGGCTGATGGGATATAAGCCTGTGAGAGTGTGCGAGCATTGGTGTGAGTGCGGGGGAATGCATGTGTGTGCGTATGAGAGACAGCTTATGTATGAGAAAGGGTCTGCATGAGTGTGTAGTATGTCGGAGTGTGTTTGTGTGTGTGTGTATCTGTGTGTGTGTGTGTAGTGCAGTGGGGTCATCTGTAGTGTGACATGAACCCAAGGTCCCGGTTGAGGTCATCACCATGGATATCAAACTTGGCTATCAGCCTCTACTCAGCCACTTTATGTTGTTGCTCTTTTCATTTGGAGAGCCTACCAATAAGGAATTGCAAACTGATTGATGAAGAACTGATGAGTTTTCATTTTGTGCTGAGATTAGGGAAAACTAACTTAAAATTTCCAGTAAGTTTAGCTAGTCATCTATGAAATGAAAACATAGCAGTGCACCTGAGACCCATCAAACAAACATGGTGTGTCATGCTGAAACTTCAATACATTTCTCATGATCCTGTCAATCACACTAACTGGAGACATTCAAACTCTAGTTTTCAGATCTGTGCAGTAAGTGGTGTCACTGATGTGTATCTGCAAGGCTCAGAGCTATGATTCTGAAAGTGGTGACTCTGCAAATTAAGAATGTACCAACACAAAGAACAAGGCAAGTATTACAGTACGCCCCGATTGCATTTTGCCCATCAATCAGTTTTCTGATTTTGCTAGTGCTGTTCAGAGGGATTTAAACAATCTTGGCAGGGATGTGGGAACCAAGAGGAAAGGAGAATACCATGGTTCACAAAATACCCAGAGATAAAGCTAGAGAATAGCAAGTTAATAGTTAAAGTAAGGAAGAAGGAAATGAAATGCAAAACAAATAACACATGCACGTATATGAATACTTATAGTATGCTTAATTAAGGTTATGGGGTTACACAGACAGATCTGAAAATGTGTTGCTGGAAAAGCGCAGCAGGTCAGGCAGCATCCAGGGAACAGGAGAATCGACGTTTCGGGCATAAGCCCTTCTTCCTGAAGAAGAGCTTATGCCCGAAACGTCGATTTTCCTGTTCCCTGGATGCTGCCTGACCTGCTGCGCTTTTCCAGCAACACATTTTCAGCTCTGATCTCCAGCATCGGCAGACCTCACTTTCTCCTACATAGACAGATTGCCATTTTGAAATATGAAATTGTGGTGATAACAGAGATCTGGCTCAAGGAAGGGCAAGACTGAGTGATAAGTGTTCCTTAGCATAAGCTGCTCAGAAAAGATAGAAAATAAAAGAAAGTTGAGGGGGGGAGTGGTGTCTGGGGGGTGGGGAGATGGGATTCAGTATTGTTTAAGGAGGGCTTTGCAATGCTGGAGGAAGATGTCTCAGAGGGTTTAAGGACAGAGTCATATTGGCTACAGCTAAGGAATAAAAAGTGTGCACTTATATCACTTGGTGCAGTCTATAGACCAGCAATTAGTGGAAAGGCTGTATGGGAACAAATCTGCACTGAAGTTACAGAGAAATGTCAACATTGTAGTGTACATGTAATGGAAGGGACTTCAGTTACCCAAATATAGACTGGGATACTGGATGATTGGAGGGATAGCAATGGTTTACTAAAGAAGTTGAATCTCTTGTCAAGAGGAAGAAGGAGCCTTATATAAAGATGAGATGTGAAGGCTCAGTTAGAGCACTTGAGAGTTAACAGCTAGCTAGTAAGGACCTAAAGAGAGAGCTAAGAAGAGCCAGGAGGGGACATGAAAAGTCTTTGGCAGGTAGGATCAAGAAAAACCTTAAGCTTTCTATAGATATGTCAGGAATAAAACAATGACTAGATTAAGATTAGGGCCAGTCAAGGACAGTAGTGGGAAATTATGTGTGGAGCCTGAGGAGGTAGGGGAAGCACTAAATTAATATTTTTCATCAGTATTCACACTGGAAAAAGACAATGTTGTTGAGGAAAATACTAAGATACAGGCTATTGACTAGCTGGGATTGAGGTTCATAAGGAGGGGGTGTTAGCAATTCTGGAAAGTGTGAAAATAGATTTCACTTGGGCCAGATGGGATTTATTTTAATATTCTCTGGGAAGCTAGGGAGGAGATTGCCAAGCCTTTGGCTTTAATCTTTATGTTGTCATTATCTATAGGAATAGTGTCAGAAGAATGGAGGATAGCAAATGTTCAAGAAGGAGAGTAGAGACAACCCTGGCAATTGTAGACCAGTGAATCTTATTTCAGTTGTGAGCAAAGTGTTGGAAAGGATTATAAGATATAGGATTGATAATCATCTAGAAAGAAATAATTTGATTAGGGATAGTCAACACGCTTTTGGGAAGGATAGGTCATGTCTTACAAACCTTATTGAGTTCTTTGAGAAGGTGACTAAACAGGTTGATGAGGGTAAACCAGTTGATGTGTTGTATATGGATTTCAGTAAAGCATTTAATAAGGTTCCCCACGATACGCTACTGCACAAAATACAGAGGTATGGGATTGAGGGTGATTTCGCAGTTTGGATCAGAAATTGGCTAGCTGAAAGAAGATAGAGGGTGGTGGTTGATGGGAAATGTTCAGCCTGGAGTTCACTTACTAGTGGTGTACCACAAAGATTTGATTTGGGCCACTGCTGTTTGTCATTTTTATAAATGACCTGGATGAGGGCGGAGAAGGATGGGTTAGTAAATTTGTGAATGACACAAAGGTCGGTGGAGTTGTGAATAGTGCAGAAGGATGTTGCACGTTACAGAGGAACATGGATAAGCTGCAGAGCTGGGCTAAGAGATGACAAATGGAGTTTAATGCAGAAAAATGTGAAGTGATTCATTTTGAAAGGAGTAATAGGAATACAGAGTACTGGGCTAATGGGAAGATTCTTGGCAATGGATGAGCAGAGAGATCTCGGTGTTCATATGCATAGATCCCTAAAGGTTGCCACCCAGGTTGATAGGGTTGTTAGGACAGCATACAGTGTGTTAGCTTTTATTGGTAGAGGGATTGAGTTTCAGAGCCACGGGGTCATGTTGCAGCTGTGCAAAACTCTGGTGCGGCTACACTTAGAGTATTGCATACAGTTTTGGTTGCTGCATTATAGGAAGGATATAGAAGCATTGGAAAGGGTTCAGAAGAGATTTACTAGGATGTTACCTGTTATGGAGCAATGGTTTTATGAGGAACAGTTGAGTGACTTGGGGCTCTTTTTGTTAGAGAGAAGGTTGAGAAGTGACTTAATAGAGACATGCAAGACGATTAGAGGATTAGATAGGGTGGACGGTGAGAGCCTTCTTCCTTGGAGGGTGAAAGCTAACATGAAGGGACATAGCTTTAAATTGAAGGGTGATAGATATAGGACAGATGTCAGAGGTAGGTTCTTTACTCAAAGAGCAGTAAGGGCATGGAATGTCCTGCTTGCAACAGTAGTAGGCTTGCCAACTTTACAGGCATTTAAGTGGTCATTGGATAGATATATGGATGATAATGGAATAGTGTAGATTAGATGAGCTTCAGATTGGTTTCACAGGTTGGTGCAACATTGAGGGCTTAAGGGCCTGTACTGCACTATAATAGTCTATGTTCTATGTTCTAAGTGCTCCTTGATTGTGGTCAGGAAAGTTTCCTACAGCAGTTTGCACCCAGGCAAAAGAGAAAGAATGCTCTATTGTACCTGAGGCTTGGAAATCAGGTTGGCCAAGTGGAATACAGGGAAAACAATTAGGACACAGTGATCATTGTATCGTAAGACTCAGGATGCTGGTGGAGAATGGAACAATCCAGAATGTGAAACTCAGTTGGCACAGAGTTAATTTCAAGGGAACAAGAATAGAACTGGGCAAGATTAACTAAAACAAGAATTTGGCTGGAAAATCAGGAACTGAACAATGGGCTAAATTCGAAAAGCAAGTAGTTTAGGTACTGTCCAGGTGATAGTATGAAATAGGAAATGTAGGACAAAAAGATCCAGAGCTTCCCAGATGGTAGAAGAGATACAAATTAGCATTAGAAAGAAAACATGTGCTCGTGATAGGTATAAAACAGAAAATACAACTGAGAGCCAAAAGGAATATTGAATGTTTAGAGGGGAGGGAGAAAGCAAATGAGACAGGCAATGTGGAGTTATGAGAAGAGACTAGCAACTAACATAAAGGGGAATCTCAAAGGCTTCCATGGGCATTTTAATAGTAAAAGAGTTATGAAAGAGAGAGCCATTTAGGGACAAATAAGGGATTAGCAAATGGAGGGAAAGGAGAGGGCTGAGACATTAAATAAATAGTTTGCTTCTGTCTTCACAAAAGTGGAGGATACTGCCCAGGCCATGTGACAGTGGAGGAAACTATGGCACTAAAATGCTTCAAAGTTGATAAGAAAGAAGGGTGGGATAGACTGTTGGGACTAACATTTGAATGGACACCAAGACCAGGTGAGATACATCCAAAGAATTTGAAAGAAATGTGTGTAGAAATTGTACGGATACTGGCCATCATCTTTCAGTCTTCCCTGGACACGGGGGGGGGGGGGGTGGGGGGGGTGGAGGTGAGTTGCCAGGTGACTGTAGAATTGCAAATATTGTGGTTTTGTTCAAAAAAGGTTGTCCAGACAATCCCAGTAATTATTGACTGTCCAGTTTAACTTTGGTGATGGGGAAGCTTCTAGAAACAATTATTCAGGATAGGATTAGTTAGCACATGGAAAAATATGGATTGGTTATGAAGAGTTAGCATGAATTCCTCAAAGAACAAATTATGTTTAAGCATCTTGCTGGAATTTTTTGAAGAGGTACTGAAAATCTCCATGATGGTAAAATGGATTCCCAGAAAGCATATAGTACCAGTACGACACAACAGATGTTTGGGGAAAGTTATAGATCATGGCATAACAGGGACAGTAGTATCCTGGTTACAAAATTAGCTCAGCAATAGGAAACAGAAGTGATGGATGTTTCAATGGATATTTTTTCAGGCCTTTTGAAAACAGTGGAGATGTCCAGGCATCAGTATTGTGGCACGTATTTTTTTTTGATATATACTAATGATCTGAACCTTGATGTGCAGAGGACAGTTTCAAAATTTTCAGATGATACAAAATTTAGAAGAATTGTAAACTGCAAGGAGGACAGCCATTGACAAGTTGGTGAAGTGGGCAGATAAATGGCAGTTAAAGTTCAATGCAGAGAAATGTGAGGTTGTGCACTTTGGCAGAAAGAACATTAGAAAATAGCGGTATAGTTATAAAGGGGTGTTTTCTTAGCACTTCCTCACTTACTGGTTAATTGCATCATTGCTGTACTCCAGCCTCATCTGGTTTACTGTGTCGATTAGTACAATCACACACCTGATAACTTACCTTGTTGCTCAGCAGCCCTCAGTTAAAGGGGTATACATCTTGCTGTATGACAGCATGAAACATTAATCTCATACCTGCACCTTGTGACAGCAGCTTGCTTGGCAAACGTACTCCATGAGAAGCAAACAGGTAATCACGTCTCAAAGTCTCTGAAGAGTTGTCCTCATTGAATACCAATCATCAGTCAGGGGACCCTGGCACAGTGATTCAAGGGTAGACACTGATACCAGTCCAATGGATTGGCCATGGTCAGGTGACCATTTGGAGTGATGTCAACCAAAGCTCTGTGCTTCTGTAGTGAGGGCAGTGGTTCCAAAACATTCAATGCACTTAGCACTTAGCCAAACACAGTGAGATTCAGTCAGTGTATTTTGTTAAAAAGTCCTATGTCTGTCTCCAGTCAATGAATTAAGATGCAATATCTGATGTGAGCCTATCTTTGAAACAGCAGAGTGAGTATAGAATTCTTAAAACAGTGTTTAAGGGTGACATTACAATTGACTAGAACACCATGTACACACACACAGAATTAGTGCATTGCAGGTTTACATCATTATAAAGCATCAGAATGGCATCTGCTTACAACAAGGATGATCCTGCCCATCAGTTTACAGGCAGAAGTCCAGAGCATGGCCAGCAATGATAAATATTCTGATCATGAAGGCTTAAATCATCTGGAATGTGAGATTAGAGCCTGGCAATCATCTCATAGCTGTTAGTATTATATCATTCGAAAACAAATGCCATTGTTTCAGAAATTACGTTTTGTAATCTGATTGCTGGAATTAGTCAATAACTCCACTATCACATCTTGCCACAACATACATGGTGGAGGGATGACTAAATTAAGCTCGTTTCTTTCTCAGCCAGCAATGTCTTTGTGCAATTCGGGTTGAACCAGAAATTAAAAGCCCTTCCTGTGAAGTAAGTTATTTCCAATTGAAAAGGGTATCAGTGGAAAACATTTGGTGGAAGTGATAATAATTCAATTAGATTTGGAATAGTTATAGAAATGGTCAAAGATTGACCAAGATTAATGGTTTTGCCAAATGTGCAAGGCTACATCTAGTTCCTTGAGTCAGTCTCAGTGGAAAGGGAGGTATTTAAGAATGAAGAAGAGTTCCATTATCAGAAAGTGTCAGATTCTGAAATCTAGATCTTCCTGAAGATTGCAGAATAAGCTGAATCAAGAAAGGAAATTTTATGCCAGATACTTAAAACTCAATCTGCAGAAAACCGAGAGGAGTATGAAAATTCCAGGACAAAATTAAAAATAAAATTAGGGAAACAAACAGAAGGTATGAAAAAAATATTGTTAACAGATATCAAGAAAAATTCTAATATGTTGTTAATGTTCCTAAAAAGGTGTAAGAGAATGACTAAGGAAACACTCAGACCCGTCAGATGTTGTATATGAGTCTAAAAGTGTTAGAGACATTGTTAATACTGAGAAGCGCCATAAGCAACATTTTCTATGATGATGTCGTATGAAATGTCAGCAGACCATCTTAGGATTACAGAGGAGTAAGACCTAACATTGACCTCCTTCTCATAGTCTCTGCAACGACATCTACCATATTAATGTAACCTGTAACTCGTGCTAACATGCAACACACTACTTTTTATTCACAGTAAGAATATCTTCAAGTTAGAACAGTCAATAGAGTAGTCCTGTATCAGATTAGAACAAGCAAGCCTTTGCGATCCTTACACATATGAGTGTACTTAATGAGGCAGCAAGGTACAGGGGCTTGGGGTGGAGTGTTGGGTGCAGGACGGCTGTTGGATTTGGTCAGGGAGCGGTAGTTGTCAGATCCTGCAGGTGGAGAGGGGTGCCAGGTTTGGTTTGTGAGGACTCGAGGGGATATAGTTGGAGGGAGAGTCACGTGTGAGTCGGAGGTTCAGCTTAATTGTTACCCAGGAGATAAGAGTTGAAAAATGTGGTGCTGGAAAAACACAGCAGGCCAGGCAGCATCTGAGGAGTATGAGAATCGATGTTTTGGACATAAGCCCTTCTTCAGCACCTACCCAGGAGATAAGCCAAGTTTTAATCCTTTAACTGTACGAAGTAACTATTAGTCCTTCAAACTCCTGATTTTAGGTGGCTTTCTAGGAATGCAATTGCCCATTGGAATCTTCAAATTCCCAGGCAATTCCCACAGAATATGCTGCTTTAGGATTTCTTCCAGGTCCTGATATGCAACATCAATCTACACTACTAAATAGCTATCTGACTATCACAATATCTGGACTGTTAAATAGTTATTTAAAAATGGAGCAAGGGGCAACTCAGTAATTACAGGGCGGTCAACCTAAGTGTAAGGAGAAAATTATAAGTAAAGTTCTGATGATTAGTTTATATCATAATTAGAAAGACACAAATGTATCAAAGACAATCAGAATGGAGTTGCTGAGGGATTGTCATGTCTGGCCAACTTATTTGATATTGTTTGAGGAAGTAACAAATCACGAGGTTATGCACTTAATGTAATCTATGTATCTTAGCGAAGCAAATGACAGGGTCTCCACATTATAAATTGATCAGAAAGGTAATTTACAAGTGAGCAAACTATTAACACAATTCCAAACAACACAGGAATCTTTGAAGATTTATTTAAAGAAGCTAATCTCACCAATTTCAATGCAGTTGAATCAATGACTTCACCCAAAGTTCAACGGTGAATCTGACATAAATAAATGGACTAACATTTGATTCTAGATTTTTAATTTACTTTCCAACAAGTTACAGCCTCACCAGTTATTATAAAATAGGTTGAAGTGGAAAGATAAAGAAAACAATAGATTCTGAAACTCTGACGAGAAAGTATGGTGACTGTAAAGATACTTACCCATCCTAATCAAAATGCTCCTGGGAGATTTTCAAAATAAAATTCTTAACAAAGTTTGTTGAATGGTTCCTTGCTTATTGAGTATATCTTCTTAGGTATTTAACCAAAATTATCACCATTTCATATAAACTCATTTGTACACACTTTGGTACATGTACTTCACATAAACCGTACTGCTTTTAAGTGGAATGAGTGCGACTGAATGAGTAAAATTGCAGCCATTTTGTGCACAGCAAGCAGCGATAAATTGTGAGTGGTGTCATTCAAAGAATTGCAGCTCTGGCACTATTGTGCTGCAGTGTAGATTTATTTTAAGCTTAAATTCTTGATAAAGTCTCCAACCTGCAATCTCCTGTTGCTTGTAGGAGCTGAAGGGTGGTAACAGTCATGTCTCTGTGTCAGATCTTTATCTTGATATCTTGCAATGTCATGAACATACACACTTTTAGCAACCATACAGCTAATTATTTAAATAATGTATCTATTTTATATAAGTACACCTCATATTTTTATTGTTCCAATGTCAAACTAATATTAGTACATCATGCCATACTCCTAATCCTTGTCTGAACAAGATAGTATTGAAGTTGAGGTTAAATAATGCTCAATAACTTAATAAAGAAAATGAGCACAATTAATTAATATTATTCACTTAAACTAAACCAATATTATGCAATTAACCCGCTAATTGAATGGTGTAAAATAGCCACAAGCTATAGATAGAAGTGTCGTTCCAGTGCAATAATTCTTATTGATTCTCATTGTCAGTTATCAAGCCTCTCAAATAAATTCTGTTTTGTTAGTCATCTTGTTTGCCTCTCTTAGCAGATTTGCAATTTTTAAAATTGCTATTTTATTGCGGGACCTCCGTGATCATAAACAAAATTATTCAAGTTAATGGACATAGTATTAATCTAAACTTGAACTGTTGGGAACTGAAGAGACCAAATACGCTCTCCTATTTTCTACATCACCCAATTTTACTTTCCACAATGCGATGCAAAGTATAACCAGATAGAGTACAAAACATGTCAGCAATCTGATTGTCAGTTTCCTCAAGTTGGCTGAAAGCATTCCCAATACTTTTTGTAGCATCAAAATAAATGTATTTACCTGAATGTTGAATTATGTATGTGATCATTGTTTCCTAATAAATTGAAAACGTATTACTCTTTAGGACTATGTTAGATATATGAAGGGAGTCACATTTTAGCAGTTGGTTTGTCGTTAAGAGGCAATCAACCTGAAATGACACAATGTGACCACAACTTTCCAACAAACTATTCAGAATGCTTCTTGAAAAATATTGCAGTGGGATATTTTTCCAAAATATCTGAAATTAATACATCAAAAATAAGTTGTAAACAAAATAAAACAATCCAAAAAGTACTTATTTAAAAGAAAGCATGGTTAAATGTATCCACTAAAGTTACTTTAGAGTCCTTCAGTGCCTTTTTTGTTACTTCGAGACCTCAATCTCTCCAAAACATGACTTGAAGGGCATAGACATTTGTCTGGTCTCAACTTCATTCCCAGAATAGCTGCTGTGGAGGTGACGAGGTTCAGGATGAGAAGGCATTGGGTGTCATTAGTTTAATTTCAGTGCTGTTCCAAAGGTTTATCATTTTCCTGCAGGCAGTTCTTCTCATTTGCACTGAAATTTGTCCACTCCATTGTCACCAACAGTAACTGAGTGAAAAGGAAGCGATAGAGTTTTTAGAGCACTCCTATTCCTACCTTCCCATTACTTATGATTGATACAAAAATTGAATTTGTACCTCAATACTTATCATAGGGGCCCAAACACACAGAACAAGCTAGATACCAAGAATGCTGAAGCTGGAAGTCAGAGCTGGTACCTAGATAGCTGCTCACAGTTTCCAAGCTGCTCAGCAGTAAACAGCATTTCAGGACATGATCCATGGTCACCAGTCGCACCCACCTCTCATTCAAGAGAAGCACAGACTTGCATTTGTAAGGCGGTAACAGTGACTAGTATTGAAAATCTGCCTCAAGAACAGGACAGATGTCCAGTTCACACATTGGTGATGTTCAGCACTCAATTACTTAAAACCCCTTGGTATGTTTACCATGCCTTGCCTTGCCATACCATACCTGTCAGTACACTGGTGCTTCAGCCAGTGCCAAAAGCTTTCAGTACTGCTGTATTGATGTGCTCTTTAGTGCAGACACAGAGCTAGGCTGCTTGGAATTCTTATCATTAAGGATCAATTTGACTGGAGGGTGAACATCCTGCTTCATGGGGCATAAAGACATCAATAGCACATACACATTGCCTACACGGCAAGCACACTACATGCTGATTTACTCAAAAGGCCACATCAGAAAGTGGATAAGGGCTAGTTCTCATTAGGGTTGCTGTCAGTCAGAGTGTTCTGGTACTGTCAGTTCCGGGGCATGGCCACCGTCAGTCACCCATTCAAACACTCATGGTCAGAGTATGTGTCTGACTACAGTCCAGGGAATGGCCAATGTTTAGCTTTGTAGGACCAACTCTAGCATGAAGGGGGAGTCATCAGCCAAGGAGCTGCAAGTACAGGGGGTCTGCTCAATCATGTCTAGAGGCTGCTCATCAAAGATGGTCAGAAGTCTGGGCAAATATGGTCCTGGTTTCTCTCTGTTGATCATTCAGGTGGATGCAGGAGGGACCTGTCGGAGCATTAGGTGGCTTCACAGCCAAAGGAGGGGTAGTCAAAGCTGGGTGAGAGAGGAATCTTCACAGTGGTGAGGGGAAGGACAGTAGGGGCAGGAGGGGATACAGAGGTATAAAGAGGGGTTCCCTTTTAATGAATTGTGTTGGTTACCCTGTTGGTGCACATGTTGAGTTTGAACTTAAATGAATGGTGGAGACTTGGCCCTCATTATCGGGGTACAGCATGTCTCACTGTGTGGAGGAGAGTGTGCAGCCTCCATCTGCAGGGTATGCCACCAGTGATGCATCTGAGACGTAACAACATCATTTGCTCATTGTGCTCCCTGTATAGGTAATTTAGCCTGTGGGTCTTGCACCTAGTCCTATTGAGATTTTGTTCACTGTGGCTATCTTCCTAAGGACGTGTCGATAGATCAAAGAGGACTATGGCCATTAGCAAGCCCAAGATCATCAGTAGGCCAACATAATGGATGAGGAGCACCCAGGCCTGCAGAGGTCATTGTCACAGGGTCCATAGGAGGCCCAAAGGTTTCTTGTGCTGACTCCACTTTCTGGGTTGGTGAGGTGCTGGCTCTGTGAATCCAGAACACTATGACAGAATGGTACCTGCCACTGGAGTGGGATTTGAGGCTTGCAGGAGTGGGAGGCTGTCTTTTCCTGGTGACTGTGAAGGTGACGTCTGCTTTTAAACTCCTATACGTCTGGCTCCTTCCAGGGAAAGACAAGTGATCTCAGACAGGCATCCATCAAGTCAGTGACCGATGCTGTCTGAGCAAGGTCACACCAGTACATTTCACTTTCTAATGACAAGGTCAGTGCTGCTGAGCATCATGGGCATCAGGTAGTCAGAATGTGCGATAGCCATTGATCGTGATGGTTTACATTGAGAGGGTGAACTGCAGCCTCCAATGGTTTTGCTTATGTTTGTCCAATTGCTTGTCTAGAGGTGATGTTCCTCTACTGAATAATGACAATCTGCAGGTTTCTAGTGGGCACTGGGGACAGAGTAGCTGTGATGTACAGCAAGTATTTAGATGGAATGTAGCTAGGGATAGGTGGCTTGGTGATTATTTTAGAAACTGGATATTTTCATTTTTCTGTATTTTTGATCGTAGTCTGTATTTTCTGTTAGCTTGTTTCTAAAAGACAGACAAATTGGGAGTTTGTGTACTTCAACAAAATCTTTAACTTTGGTGATAACACTCCAGGAATGGTGGAGTTTGATTTCTAGCGTGCTATCCCAGTGAATTGTGACATTAAACTGCAATAAGGGTGAGAGAATTCAGTTTTATGTCTGAGGGAACACTGCCCATATTGATTATGTGCCATGTGCAGTGTAGCTTTGTGCCATTTTATTGCCAGTAAGAGGCAATGCCAGATTGCCAATACTTGGTCCAGATGCACATCAATCCTTTTGGCAGGAGTACAAGAGATGCTGGCATTTCAGCAGATGCCTGGTGAGAGGTAAGTTCTTTTGGGAATGGCCTATGGTAAGATGGGACTCGAATCGAATGAACGGAATGTCACTGGGGCAGAGCGGATAGCTAATGAGCCATATTTGATAAAATAAAAGGAGAAATCTCCCTAGACCTTGCAGCAAAAAGGATCAACAGAACTCACACTATACACAAAATAAAATAAGATTGCACTGATTGTGTGTAATGCAAATGTAGTGTTATATGAACACAAAAGAACAGTTTTTCTTCATGAGTAATCATTTTATTATGGACTATATGTGTGAAAGATATCATATTAATGTGTTTCTTTACATAAGGGGGAAATTTGGCTAAACACCTTTGTACACTGTTGCTTGTCTTGATAATGAGAATTCTCCTGTCATCATAGATTAATAAAAGTTTTAGGTTTGCAGCCATTTTACTTAACACATGGAGTTATTCCTCTCCAAAAATACTACTTTTGCCCGCATGGGTCACCCAGAAAATGGACGCAACAAGGATCAATATCCACCAAACTACTTTTGCTTAGATCTGTCAGTCTGAGTTTAATTTAGATTGGATAGTCTAAATATATCTATGCTGATGAGATTTATCTCCAAGTGGTTTCTTGATCAGTAGCTTTTATTCAAAGTAATTTTGGTGAAACATGAGGATAAAGTTCCAAGATGGCGGCAGAGTCGGACGCTCTTGCTGGAGCTCCTCTGCTCCACCTGTATTTTTTTCTTTTATTTTTCCTTTTCTTCCTCTCTTCATTTCAACTTCCTTCCCTTTAGCATCGGAGGTGAATACTTGAGCAGTGTCAGGCTCCAACAGCAAATCCCCGGAGCAGTGAGCCCTGGAACAGCGCCGACTGCGAGTCCCAGAACAACGCTCATATAGCGCATCCCGGGCGGAGACCAGCATGGGGGAGGTGGTCCTGGCACTTACCTTGGAGCAGCTGAGTGGCACTTCAGAGTGGTCTGGGGCTTGGAGCAGAGTGGGGACAGCTGTTGAACTGAAGTCTGACACGGGCAGTCAGACCACGTACTGAGGGCCTGCACTGAGTTGCTACACTGTAATGTCTATTTGAAATTTGCAGTGTCAACCCTTTAACAATGTCCTATTATCAACTTATTTTCCAATTCTGTAAGTATTGCAATTACTTTTATTCCTCTGCTGTATCCCAAGAATGGTACCCGGTACTTGTACCTAGAATGTCACCATAAGAAGGCAGACATTGCAAAAGCTATTCATTGTACTCCGACAATGGAGTACACATGACAGTAAAAGAATATTCTATTCCCAAATTTCTAAAATTTTACTCTGGAAAAATCTGCATTGCATGGCTGTGTATGAGACTTCTAATTTTTCTATACATTTATATCTCTGCATTTCACCTTAACCAGAATTAGATTAGGTGTGCAAAATCTCAATGTAGAGATCATGGATATAGGGAAGGGGAGGCCATGAATTTGAAACAAGAATGAAAGTTTTAAACTGGAGGTTCTTTAACAGGGAGTCAATGCAAATCAATAAGTACAAAGATAAATGGCGAATGAGACTTTTTTCAAGTTAGGAGATGGTGAAGGGCAGTTTTGTGTGACCACTAGTTTATTGAGGCTGGGCTTTAGGACACTGGACAGGAGATTGTTGGAATGGTAAAGTCTGCAGGTATCAAAGAGATGACTGAGAGTTTCAGCATCAGATAAGCTGAAGCAGGACTGGAGTTCCAGATTTGGAAATTAGGAATTTTAGTGATGATGCTGGTATGTATGTTGACTGTGGGCTCTGATATAACATTCTAAAAAGTCAGATTAGGTGTCAGATGGTAGGCCTCAGATGGCTGCTAAAAAGAAGAATGGACTCGGTAGCTATAGAAATGATATTATGGAGCAAACTGAAGAAGGTAGGTTCGATCTTCTGAATATTCAGCAGGAAATGCAATCTATATCCCTTGTCTGGGTCTCCGGAATTCTGCTCTCCAAAGCTCAGACCAAACTACGCTTATGTTCTTTGCCTCAACCTCAGCAACACCCTTTCCCATTTCAGTTCCCAACTGATTCTGCAGTTCCCAATTGGCAGATATCTGGAAACCAACTCTTCTTCATCCTTGTTTCAATTCAAAATCTCACATCCTATCCATTCCCACCTCGACTCCCATTTCACTAAATTGTACTATTTCCTATTTCAACATCACATTCACCAACCTAAAACACTACTGCCTTGTCAGCATATCACTCCTAGTTTAATTACTTCATCACCTGATGTGTAATCGATAGTCAACAGCTTTGGAGGAGGCCTTCTAGTGTTTTGATATTATTCAGGCTTGATCTGCCAGGGCAGATTCAATGGTCAGAAGACCCTGCTTCTGTGCTGCACATTTCTCTGATTCAATTAAGTATGCATAAAATTATTCTGACAAATTGATTTTTAGAAAATGTGCATCATTTGTAAGCTACAGAGTGTTCAGAACATAGAGTGTGAAAGTACCTTACTGAGGAAAAAATAAGTGAAATGATCCATACAGAACCAGTGTGAAATAAGGTGATTGATATACAACTATGTGCTTACTGTTGAATAGGCAATATTTGTCTTCAGCATAAATCTGATTATTTTATATGTATTTTGTTTATATGTATGTTTTTTACAGTAATTTTTTCACAATGCCCCTCATGGCAGATAAATAGCATCATAGATTTGTTGAAATAGTCTGGGCATAGTTCCAAATTTGAAGCAAACACTTGAATGAAATCAATATCCTTTAACAATTTATTGTGAAATTGTTAAACTTATTATGTTGAAACTGCTTTTCCACATTTGTATATTGTTTGACTCTTTATTCCAAGATTTGAAAATGCAGTTTTCCATTTGGATTTATCAGTGGGGAAGGGCATATTTTTCTCCAGATGCTGTTTCTGCTTATTTCTCAAATGCAAGCATCTGCAGCAGTGTAAGATGTTTCTGCTAAGCCAAAATATTTTGAAGAAAAACTTGTGCAAAGCCCGTTCTTCAACGAGAAGAATGATGGCTGGAGGAAGAATGATGGAACTAAAGCGACACACAGCTCAGGGAAGGTTGTTTGCTCGATTGTGTCCAAGTGGATCTTTGTTTGTAGAATAGACGGCAAATTGCATATTATATTCCACCTTCCATTTTGTTGTCCACTCACTTAATCTGTCTTTATCTCTTTTCAGCCTCTGACAACTTACTTTCTGACCTATCTTTGTAACAACTATACACTTGGACATACAATTCTTGGTGTCTTTGTCTAAATCACTAATATTGTAAACAGCACTCGTCCTTGTGGATCTTCACTATTCAAAGTTTGCCAACCTTCCTTAACCTCTGCTAACCAACGCTCCATCATTGCTAATATATCATTCTTAATTCCATGAGTATATATATTTGCATATTAACCTTTTGTGTTGAAAGTTTCTGGAATTCTAACTATGCTAACCTATCAGTTTCATATTATTTACTATCAGCTGTACCCTCAAGAAAATGCTAATAAATGTGTCAAATAAGCTTGCACTTGCATCAAGTTATGTTAACTATTTTATCATACCATGATATTTCTTTAAAAGCACTCTGAAGCACTTAATTAAGTTCCTTCTGAAAATTAATGTATTCCCTACCTGCTGTATTCCCTGACCTAGCTAATGGAAGTTAGTTTTCAAAAATTATACTAATGTTGCCAAACACAGCTTTTCTTTAACAAAAAAGGTTGCCTCACACAGATAATGAGATAAATGTTCAGTGTCAGCACTCCACAAAATAAGCAATTTGGATTCTACTTTTCCAAGATTTTCCATTTATAAATTTCATTCCAGGCAGCATAACAATTGTGCGTTGCATATACAGCAGGGTGTTGTGTTCTAAACTGACCACACCTCAGTTGGCAAAGTCTGGCCATTAAAAGTAAAATACAATCCCAATGCACATGGTCCAAGTACTTAAGGACTACTGAGAAAATGTAAACATTTCTATCATTCCAAAGTTTATAGCCATATATGGGGAGCAAATTTTCTTCCAGCTTTTCCATCATTCAGTTAGATCATGGCTGATCTATATCTTAAAACCAAGCATTCCCTGGATTCCATATCCCTTAAATCCCTTTGCTAACAAAAATCTGACCATCTTTTTGACATTTAATTGACTAACCTCAGCAAGCTTTGTGTCCAAGCCAGCTCTCCAAGGATAGCCCAGCTAGTCTTACTCCTCTGTCCTTTCCCCATAGTCCAGATTTCTTTTTTCTTTTCAGATAACTATCCATTTCCTCATCGAAAGCTATGATTGAATCTACCTCCACCATGCTTTCAATGCATTCCAGATACTAACCACTTAAATACATTTTAAAAAAGAGGTTTTTCATCTTCTTTCTCTTGCCATTTATTTTAAATCAATAACCTTTGGTTCTCAATTGTGCTGTGAGCAGGAATGGTTTCTCCCATGTTCTTTATTGGCAGCAAGGGAGCACATTGCCAGGACCACTGGGCGATGGCGATGGGCGGAGCAGAGACGGTGAAGTCTACAGAGAGGGAAAGTTGAACTTTTCAAGCTGTTTCAGTTTTAGTAATATCAACTTAATATTAATTTGCTCAGTATTTTGCCATTTATATACAAAATGAGAAATTATTAAATTCTGTCAAAATGGAGAATGCTATGAGTCCATAAAAATCCTTAAAAGCTCGAGAGTCAAAGATAGCCCAAGATTTGTGATGTTTTGAGCAAAGGTTTTAAATTTCTCGATCCCGGGGTCTTTCATTAGTTCATTGTTCTTTTCAAACCATTTTCCTCGGGATCCCATCACAAATCCATAAAAGGATATTCTTGTTCGATGTTTATATTTTTCTTTCTTTTCTTCCCAAGCCTGTTCCAGTGAGTTAATTTGCATGTCCATTTTAATCGTTATGCCTACCATGATAACATGATTTTCCTTCTTAAAAATTAAATCCGGTATCCATAATTTCCCAGTATTATCTTTTATCTTTTATGTTTTATGTATGTTATCCATCCTTTTATCTTGAGAAACTTTATTAATTCTTCCATTATTCTATTGTGTCTCTTAATCCTCATATTTTTTTACGTAGGGACACCATCCTGAAATATGCGCAATCGTTTCTGAGTTATCATTGCATCGCTGACAATTCTTGATGTTAAATGGCCTTCCATAAGCTAGAAACGCCCTTGTAGGATATAAGTTCGTTCATAATAACATTGAATTTATTACTTTGGACGTCTTCATATATTGAATTTTTGTCAACCAATTGTTGGAGATATTATCGTTCTTGAAGTAATGGATGCCCGCCCTTTGACAGGGCAAGGCCATCCATTTCTGAAGTTCTATAGACCTCCAGTTGGTATAGTTCTTATTACTAAATTCCTCTAAACCATAATTCTCCTCATCAGTGATATCCATTTCTTCCAATTGTCAATTTATATTTGGATTCCAAATCTTCTCTAAAACTTTCAATTTACTAAGTTTTTTGCATTTTTGTAGCTATACTAACACCCTCAAATGAAAATAAGGCATGTAAAATTTCATCCTCGGATTTGTATAGCATTTCATATTTTCTTAAAATAGCTATTGGAATAAATGTAGACAGTTTATTTAACGCAAGGCCACCATCACAGGTCTTAGTATATAAAAACTCATCTGTGATGGATTGTGGGAGATTTCTTTTACTTTTATTTTAATTATATTATCTAGTTTATTAAGATAGTTTAATGATACTTCTGATAAAATTAAATAGTAATAAAGTCTAGGGATAAAATACACTTTTAAGAGTTCCAATTTCTGTACAGGTTTTAAAAGAGATCCTTTAAGATTACCTATCCAAATACCTAATTGGTCTTCCCAGTTCGATTGACTTACCCCAATCCATGGATCAATTTTTGCACCTAGGCATTTATCGGTGCTTTCTGGATCTATAAACTGTATATTTCCCTCATGAAATTTCCCATTAGCCCTATCATTATAAATAAAGGTTTTATTTTTATAAGCAAAGTAGAATCCTTTAGTTTTTCTTACATTAACCTCCATCCCAGTATTATTACAAAATGTTTCCATCAGTTTTAAATTATATGCCATTCCTTCATAGGATTGGCTGATCAAAGCTATATCATCGGCAAATGCTAAAGTTGCACAATGATAACTCGGTTTATCTTGACCCAAAAATATTCCTTTTTTCCTTTCTTCAATAGTACTTATAAGGGGGTCCATAACTATATTAAAAAGAATCCAGTGATAAAGAATCACCTTGTTTAACTCCTCTTAAAATTTTGATCTTATTCGTTTTACAATTAAAACCTTCGATCCTAGTAAAATTATTATTGTATAAACACATAATTAATTTAATAAAAACTGGAGGGAGTTGAATTCTCTTAAGGGCATTTATTATCAATTTGTTCCCAACAGTATCAAAGGCTTTAGCCAGGTCCACGAATACCACAGCTAAGTCGATTTTCTTTTTCTTAGCTCCATTAATGATATTCTCCAACATTTTAATGTTCTCTTCACAACCTGCTACTCCTGCCATAAAATCTTTTTGCCGTTTATTTAAATTTATAACTTTACTTAACCTATTAGCTATAATTTTCATAAAAAGCCTAAGCAAAATTGGACCTATTGTGATGGGCCTCCAATTATTAATATCCTTTAACCCAACCTCCTCACTAACTTTGGGGATTAATACTGTTCTACTTATTTTTACTATATCAGGGATACTGCCTGTTTTCAACCAAATGGTGTAAATTCTGGGGATTATCATATTATCTTTACTAAATATTCTAATCACTTCTTTTAAGCATCATCTGATCCGGCCCCGCCGCGGTTTTAACGTCCATCGCCTTAACGGCCTGATTGACGTCCTCTACCGTTATAGGGCCGGTCAGCATGTCACACATTGATCCCTGAATTTGACCTTTATATTTAACAAAACCTCTCAAATTACTTTTATCATTAGGATTAGATAATCTATTTTTAAAATAATCCTCCAATTTCTCCTTGCTAAGCGGACATTTGCATTTAGCCGGAGCTCCCATCATAGTTCTAGCTAAATATTGTCTTTTATTCTTATATAAAACCTGTGTTTCTTTAAACTTTCCTTTTTTCCTACTATTTCTTCTTTTAGCATTATTTACCCTCGTCTTACCTTTTTGTCTACTATCCTTTTGCTTAGTAATTAATCCCTTTTTATATTTCAATTTCTTTGACCTATTGCTCTTATCATTGATCCCTAATTTACCAGTTATCATATCCATAATGTTGTCATTGTCATTTATAATACGTTTGCTTTTACTTATTTTGTCCTCCATTATCTCTACTAATTCTATTAATGATCCATCTTTTGTTGCTACATTCCCATTAATATTATTATTTCCTTGATGGTTACATTCATCTATTCCTCTCTCCTCTATAGAAGTATCTATAGGAGTATCTAAATCTACATCACTATTCTCTTCACTTCTATTATCATTAATGGGGACTACTTCCTGACTTGTGCCATGCAACTTTATCGCTAATCTTATTATGTTTAACTAACAATCTTCTTTTATCGGAAATTTGTTTTGACGTCTTAGTTTGCAATTTTTCAGCAATAAGTTTATTAATATTTTTACAACCTATAAATTCCTGTTCTAATTGTTGTAACATTTTTATTTCAGAGTTGGACCACACTCCTCTTTTACCTTTCTCTGCTTTTTCCAAATTACCTTTTTTCTCTTTATTTCTTTTAGCATTTCTCAAATTGGGATGCACGTGCCTCTCATGCTGTCCTAAACCTATAGCTGTTGGAAATCTAAGGGGGCAAATTTCGCATTGGAATGATTTACCTTCTTTCCTCTCTTTTATATTACTATTACATTTAGGGTAGTGACACCCGACTGAGTGGTAACTACCCTCCCAGCCGCATTTACTACATTTAACTCTCACAGCTTTAATCCCTTTACACAATTTTAAATGTTTTCTAAACATTCCCGTCGTATTATAAATGTTATTACAAAATTTACATATAGAATTATCTAATGGATATTCTATTATTATTTCTATTTTATTTTTCTCATTAACAACCGGATGAATAATCCTACTCTCACTTTTCTCTTTATTGCTCTCTGGTTCTCCAATTTGACGAAAATCAAAGGGCCCTTTAAAATTCGAATTAAAAATTGTCCAGCTATTAAAAGAACAAGATTCTAGAGGGGCCTTCTCTATGAATCCTTCAATTCGAACTTGATCCTGAGTCCTTTGGACTTTATTACCGGCTTCCTCATGCCTGTCAGAGGGCAGCCGTGCTGGAGTGACTATTATGGTCTCTTCCATTTGCGTAGAAACGGATAGTCTAATCCTTGTTTGGCTAACACATTTAGCACATGGTGTCGCCAATAACAACCGTGCGGGGCGGTTATTTTCCCAGTCTCCCACCCAACCGGAAATTTTGGAATTCGACATAAGCGCTGCTACCAAAAATAGGTTTCTAACATTGACCGATAGGTCACCAGCCATCTCGTATCTTTTCTCTGGTCATATTAGTCGACCTGAATAGAGTAATGCTCATGAAACAGAAAGAGAACATTAAAACTGTCAGTGGCTACACAGCACTGGATAAAACCACAGGTAAAACCAATGATAAAATCAGTGATAAAACCAATGATAAATCCATGCCAATATAACCTCTTAAACAAGTTAAAATCACTCCTCTGTTATTGAGCTTCCTCTCACAGGTCGTTTCCAAGGGGAACCACGTGGACGTTCGACCAACTTTGCAACCGATAAAATACGTAGAAACGATTGCAAAGGTGACTACACAGGCACCGTTGGGAGACCAACCAACCAAATTAACTGTAGTCACATCCCCCCAAGAGTGTGCTACCAAGATACTATCAAGATGTCTCCATTCACACAGATACCCTGAGTCATTGCTACACACCCATCAAAGACACCTACTACTCCTCCCCACCCACCAGATTTTGGTAATCAGAACATAAGGCTATGCTTCTTCTCTCGGCTTCCAAGCAGAAACTGAAGCGTGAGGATCCAGTACAGAATGTTGTACAGTGCTGGTCTGAGTTAATGGAGATGGTGGACTGGTCCATGGTCAAGAACTCAACGACCAACCTAAATGGGTATCCCACTAACCTCACAGATTTCATCAGCAGTGTGGAGAGGACTGTGTGCCATAGAAGTGAATCAGACTTTTCCCCAACCAGAAATTATTGATAAACTGGAAGATCCATTCCTTACTGAAGCCCAGGTCTGAGGTGTTCAGCTCAGGTGACCCTAACTCATGCAGGAAATCAAGGTATTATCAGGGATGCCAGGAGACAATACCAGATTTAACTAGAGTCCCAGACTAACCACACAAGTATTTGCCCGCTCAGCCAGCCTGTCAAAATCACCCTCTTAGCATCCTCCTCACAGCACTGCATCCTCCACACTCATATCCACTGTGGCAAGGCTTACATGATGTAATGGGCTACAAAAAAATGTTGAGTAAAATCACTGACAACAATGCATCCTCCCTGACGAGTTCAATGCATTTTGTGCTCATTTTGAGCAGAAGGTTAGTGAAATGATGTGACCTGCCCTGGCAGCCTCAGGTGCACCTGTACCCACGGTCACCGCTGCAGAAGTCCAATCGGGCCCTCTTGAGAGTGAACCTACAGAAAGCAACTGGCCCGGATAGAGTCCCCAGCTGGGCACTCAGATCCTAAATGGACCAGCTGTCGGGGAGTATTCCTTGACATCTTGAACCTCTCCTTATTCTGATGTGAAGTTCCCACCTGCTTCAAGAAAACAAGTATCATTGTGGTGCCAAAGCATAATCAGGCATTGTGCCTTAGTGATAACCGCCTGGTGGTTCTGGCATCCTTCATTATAGAAACATAGTGCGGGTAGGCCATTTGGCCTTTCAAGTTTGCACCACCATTCAATACGATCATGGCTGATCTTGCAATCTCAGTATCCCATTCCCACCCTCTCCCCATACCTCTTGATCCCTTTAGCTGCAAGGGCCATGTCCAGCTCCCTCTTGAATATATCTAATGAACTGCCCCCAACAGCTTCCTCTGGGAGAGAATTCTACAGATTCATAACTCTCTGACTGAATAAATTCTTTCTCATCTCAGTCCTGAATGGCTTACCCCTTATTCTTAGACTGTGACCCTTTCTTCTGAACTTCCCTAACATTGGAACTTGCTTCCAACATCTAACCTATGCAGTCCCACCAAGATTTTGTATGTTACTATGAGATTCCCTCTCATTCATCTAAATTCGAGTGAATACAAGTCCAGTCGATCCAATTTTTCTTCGTACATCAGTCCTGCCATCCCGGGAATCAGTCTGGCGAACCTTCGCTGGACTCCCTCAATAGCAAGAATGTCCTTCCTCAGACCAAAACTGCACATAGTCTTCAAGGTGTGGCCTCACCATGGCCCTGTATAACTGCAAGGAGAAAGTGAGGACTGCAGATGCTGGAGATCAGAGCTGAAAATGTGTTGCTGGAAAAGCGCAGCAGGTCCTGAAGAAGGGCTCATGCCCGAAACGTCGATTCTCCTGCTCCTTGGATGCTGCCTGACCTGCTGCGCTTTTCCAGCAAAACATGTTCAGCCCTGTATAACTGCAGCAAGACATCATTACTCTGATACTCAAATCCTCTCACTATGAAGGCTAGCATGCCATTAGTTTCCTCATCACCTTCTGCACCTGAATGCCTGCTTTCAGTGAATGTTCCACCATGACACCGAGGTCTTGTTGTGCCTCATCTTTTCCCAAGCTGCCACCATTCTGATAATAATCTGCCTTCCTGTTTTTGTGACCAAAGTGGATAACCTCACATTTGTCCATATTATATTGCATTTCCCAAGTATTTGCCCAATCAGCCAGCCTGTCCAAATCACCCTGCAGCCTCTTAGCATCCTCCTCAAAGCACTACATCCTCCACACTGCCACCCAGCTTAGTGTCATTATCAAGTGGTTCAAGAGGTTAGTAATGGCACAAATCAACTCCAGCCTCCTAGATTGCCTTAATCCACCGCAATTTTCCCAGCGTTGCAATAGATCCACGGCAGACACCATCTCCCTGGCCCTATAACCATCCCTGGAATATCTGGATAACAGGACAGCTATGTCAGATTCCTATTTACTGACTTTAGCTCTGCCTCCAAAACCATAATTCCAACCAAACTGATCTCCAAACTCTGAGACATAGGACTCTGCTCCCCCATTTGCAACTGGATCCTTGACTTCCTGAGTGCAGTCCACAATCAGTAAAGATAGACAGCAACACCTCCTCCATAATAACCATCAACACCGATGTCCCACAAGGCTGCATACTCTGCCTCTTACTATATGTCTTATACACTCACAACCGTGTAGCCAACTTCAGCTCTAACTCCATTCCCAAATTTTCTGATGATACCACCATAGAGGGTCAGATCTCAAACAACGACAAGACCAAGTACAGGATAGAAATAGACAATTTAGTGGCATGATGTAAAAACAATAATCTCTCCCTCAAGATCAGCAAAACAAAGGGTTATTGACTTCAGAAACTGGAATCGAGGTCACACCCCTGTCAGTATCAGTGGTGCTGAGGTGGAAATGTTCTGGTTCATTCATGTTGACGCTACGATCAGGAAAGCACACCAACGTCTTTACTTCCTCAGAATGTCCACAGTGGCTCTTATCAATTTTAATAGATCCACCATAGAAAGCATCCTATCCAAATGCATCTTAGCTTGGTATGGCAACTGCTCTGCCTAAGACCACAAGAAGTTATGAAGAGTTGTGTAAGCAGCCCAGTCCACCACAAAAACCAATCTTCCTACCATTAAATCCATCGACACTTCCCGCTGCCTCGGGAAAGCAATCAACACAATTTCGCCCCAGTTATACTGTCTTCCACGTTCTTCTATCAGGCAGAAGACACAAAAGTGACACAAACACTAACAGATTCAAGAGCAGTTTCTTCCCTGCTGTTATCAGTCTTATGAATGGTCCTCTCATATATTAGAGTTGATCTTCCTCTGCATCTTCTCTCATCAATTAGAGTTGATTTTTATCTGCATTCTGTTCTATTACCCAGACATAATTATGTAAGATATGATTTGTCTGGTTAGAATGCAAATTAAAACTTTTCACTGTATTTCGGTAGATATGATAATAATAAATACAATAAAATAAAATCATAGATGGCAGTTGGGGTGAAATCAAGTGGACTGATTTGTCTTGGATCATGTCAAGGTTCTTGAGCATTTTGGAGTTTACTCATCCAGGCAAGTGGGGAGTAGTCCATCACACTCCTAACTTGTACCTTGTAGATGGTGGACAGATTTTGGGAAGTCAGTGAGTTAATTGCTGCAGAATCCCAAGCCTCTGACCTGCTCTTATCATACTATTATATAGCTATTTCACGTAGTTTCTGGTCAATGGTAACCCAAAGGATGTTGATATTGGAGAATTCCAGTCATGCAAATGTCATTGAATGTCAAGGAGCGATGCTTAGGCTCTCTATTTTGTTTGAGATAGTCATTGACTGGCACTTGTGTGATGTGAATGTTACTTGCCACCTATTACCTGTAGAATGGATATTGTCCCGGTCTTGCTATATTCAGGTGCAAACGCCTTCAGTATATGAAGATTCCTTCATCATTGAAGCATGGAGAAGGTCAGGTTCAGGACAGTATCTTGAGGATCTAATGGGAAGTGCCATAAGTTGGCATTGCTAATATGAGAGGATCTTTGGGAGTGACTTGAGAACAACAATTACCATGGAAATTGGGTATAAATTAGAATGGGCAAGACATTTTGAATTTATCTTGAAAAAGCTTCCTTCATCCAGATTATGGTGCATGACATCTCTGAGGTACTGTGAACCACTACTTCTTGAAAAACTGCTCCATAAAAACTGTAAGATTTTGGGAAATGTCTGCCCCATTATGGACTCAGCCTGATCGAACGTTCAGGCAGTGAGCTCATGACTTGCACCAGCCCACAGCCTCATCCTATGCTGACAAAACTTGAGGGCTACAGGAATTGGCCAGAGCATCCCAGAAATATCTATTATCATTAAAGATCCGTGGAGGCTCCCAGCTTTCCAGCAAAGCCCTAAATTGAAGATCCTAATGCAAAATGTTGCAGAAGAACTAGAGAGTTGTCCGTGGTGTCCTGACCAATATTTATCCCTTAATAGACATCATAAAACCAGATATTTGTTTATTTTGTCCCATCACTGAAATTTTATTTTTCCTCTGGGGAATAATGGGGGCTTGTTGGAAGGAGAAAGAGGCTGATTACCAATCTGTTATACCAGGCATGAAAGTTCATTCAATAGTCAACAAATTCCAGAGCAGAGTTTCTATCCAGAGTTTCTGGCTTGGAGCTTTGAGCACAAAATGAGGATTGTTACCTATTGAGCCACAAGATATCCGAGCATAAAAATAGATTCCTAGTTATTATCACTTTGCAGTTTTTGAGAGCATGCTGAATTCAAATTAGCTGCTTTATTTCCTACATTAACAGAGGGTGTACAAGGGCTTCATTGCCAATAAAGAACTTTGGGTTGTCCAATGCTTTTGAGGGTGTTTATAAATACAAATCCTTTTTTTTTCTGTTTTTGCCAGATGTAATTGATCTTTCAATTCCAAATAACCATTAAGGTGAGACTGCAGCAGCCTGTTCCACAGATCAATGACTGGGATCAGCTCTTGGCCTTTATTAATGCGTAAAACAGAAAATGACCTGCAGTTTATCTTAAACCATCACTTACCTTCGCACAGTGAAAAAGAACTTCCCAAATTATTTAACAGGAAGTGTAATTCAGTATATACCTGGTATAAATACAGGTTTCTCTGGTCACTGTCAAAAAAGTCCCAGAAGTCCACAAGAAGCTTTCAAAGCTTGACTTTATCCCTATTTATTTCAGCTGTCAAGTTCTATGCTAAAGCATCGACTGAAACATTTTTCTGTTATTGCACGCAGTATGCAGCACACTACCACAAGTTTGAAAAGCTTCTCTGTGCCACACTATATGGGCCATTGAGCAGTAAAAACATTTGAAATATTGCCTTGAGCACCCTAAATGCCTGGACCATGATTCATATGGTGTGTCCATGGGTCTTCATGTAACTTTGTCCTACTTGAGATAGGGGTCACATCACACTGTGACAGAAATAATAACTGTCTCATTTCAACTATGAACAAATGACTATTATTTGTAACATTGTATGTATTAAATTGACTGATTGTCATGAAAATTCACTGACCCTAAAATCTGACTATCTCAGTGTGCAAAATCTGTGTCAAAGATTGAATTAAATCATTAAAATCTGTCCCTACAAATGCAAATTGTCTTCTGCTAATTGCTTTTTTTTTTTCTTTTTTCTGTCATTTCCTTCATTAGCAGGTGAAGAGTATGCTTCGATGTTAAAAATGAACATTGCTGGAAATATTTAGTTGTGTAGGAGCAAATTACTGCAGATGCTGAAATCTGTACTGAAAACAAAAAATTCTGGAAATCAGAGAGGATCAGGCAGCACTTATAGAGAAAGAGAGCAAGTTAACATTTTGAGTCTAGATGACTCCTCATCGGAGCAGTTGAGTGTATGTCACCGATAGTATGTAAGAGATACACTCATGATATCAGCACTACATATTTATATACCATAGTATGTGGCCTGAACTTGTAAAGGTCGTGGATTCAGTTCTAACTGGGGACAATTAAAGCATGACACATTGATGAAAATGGGGCTCTATTTGTAATTGAATAGCTTAGTATTAGCCCAGACAAAAAGTGTCTGTGACTGTAATATATACATGTATCAGGAGCTGTAATGTATATCTGTTGAATCTTACCTTACCTTTTTATCCTTGTCTGCTGCTTATGTTATGGGAGCTAACAGAAGAGTTGCCACATCAGGTACAAATGCCAAAAGGCAAAGCTAACACTCCAGGAAACATTGTCAGTCTTATAAGAATCAAGGTCATGTTGGAGAACATTTGGAATAACATTGAACATCATTGAGAGAACATATTGAGAAGAAGATACCAGAATGTGTGATTTGCATTGCCAAGTTAATGCTCATCAAATATTGAGGAACAAATCAAGATTTTCTCATAGGGTTTACACAAAATTAGAGCAATTCAATAGAGAAGGAATTACTTTTGCATACCTCTCCATACAAGTATACAATCATCAGATCAGAGCGAGTTGTCAAAATACCCAAGCATTATATTTACAGGGTGGCACGGTGGTTCAGTGGTTAGCACTGCTGCCTCACAGTGCCAGGGCAGCAGTTCGATTCCTGCCTCGGGCAACTGTCTGTGTGGAGTTTGCACATTCTTCCCGTGTCTGCGTGGGTTTTCTTCGGGTGCTCCGGTTTCCTCCCACAGTTCAAAAAATGTGCGGGTCAGGTGAGCTGACCATGCTAAATTGCCCATAGTGTTAGGTGGATTAGACAGGGGCAAATTTAGGGGAATGGGTCTGGGTGGGTTACTCTTCGGAGGGTCAGTGTAGACTTGTTGGGCCGAAGAGCCTGTTTCCACACTGTAGGTAATCTAATCTGATGTTTAAATTGATCTTTGTACAATGATTAAATTATGCTTAGGTACAACCATGTATATCTGTTGGGGTCTTTTTTTATCTTAGGAGAAAAGGAGGGGTGTTCTGATATGTCCCACAACAAGTATGCACTGTATCTTTACAAAACATGCTTGAGATATCATAAGGACATTAAATCAACTGAACTGAAAAATATAAAGGTCTCCATCTCCATCTAACTGGGTTCACTTGAAGCATGATGTGCTGTTGGGATCCACTGTCTGTAACTGAACAGCTTGATATTAGCCCAGAGAAGGAAGTCTGTGATTGCAACTCGTGGATATATCAGGGGCTGTCATAAACCTCTGTTGCACCTTCAGTAGCCTGCTATTCAGTAGCCTGCTCCACTGTGAATATAAATATTCACAGTGGAGCAGTAGACGTGATCGATATGGACTGCTGTAAGGCATTCGACAAGGTTCTTTGTGGGAGACTGGTTAGATCTCATGGAATACAGGGAGAACTAGCCATTTGGATACACAACTGGCTCGAAGGTAGAAGACAGTGTTTTTCAGACTGGAGGCCTGTGATCAGTGGTGTACCACAAGGATCAGTGCTGGGTGCATTGTTTTTTGTCATTTATATAAATAGAGTTACAGAGTCACAGAGATGCACAGCACAGAAACAGACCCTTTGGTCCAACTCACATTCTCCCTGTGTCTGCGTGGGTTTCCTCCGGGTGCTCCGGTTTCCTCTCACAATCCAAAGATGTGCAGGTCAGGTGAATTGGCCATGCTAAATTTCCCATAGTGTTAGGTGCATTGGTCAGGGGGAAATGGTCTAGGCGGGTTGCTCTTCGGAGGGTCGGTGTGGACTGGTTGGGCCGAAGGGCCTGTTTCCACACTGTAGGTAACCTAATGTAGGTAATCTAATCATCCATACCAACCAGATATCCCAACCCAATCTAGTCCGACCTGCCAGCACTCGGCACATACCTCTCCAAAACCTACCTATTCATATACCCATCCAGATGCCTTTTAAATGTTGCAATTATACCAGCCTCCACCAATTCCTCTGGCACCTCATTCCATACATGTACCACCCTCTGCATGAAAAAGTTGCCCCTTAAATCTCTTTTATATATTTCCCCTCTCACCCTAAACCTATGCCCTCTAGTTCTGGAATCTCCAGCCCCAGGGAAGTGACTTTGTCTATCCTATCCATGCCCCTCATAATTTTATAAACCTTGATAAGGTCACCCCTCAGCCTCGAAATTCCAGGGAAAACAGCTCCAGCTTATTCAACTTCTCCCTATAGCTCAAATCCTCCAACCCTGGCAACATCCTTGTCAATCTTTTCTGAACCCTTTCAAGTTTCACAACATCCTTTTGATAGAAAGGAGACCAGAATTGCAGGCAAAATTCCAACAGTAGCCTAATCATTGTCCTGTACAGCTGCAACATGACCACCCAACTCATGTACTCAATACACTAACCAATAAACAAAGGCATACCGAACGCCTTCTTCACTATCCTATCTACTTGCAACTTCACTTTCAAGGAACTGTGAACCTGTATTCTTTGTTCAGCAATACTTGCTAGGCCCTTATCATTAAGTGTATAAGTCCTGCTAAGATTTGCTTTCCCAAAATGCAGCGTCTCACATTTATCTAAATTAAACTCCATCTGCCACTTCTCAGCCACTGGCTCATCTGATCAAGATCCCGTTGTAATCTGAGATAACCTCCTTTGCTGTCCACTATACCTCCAAATTTGTTGTCATCTGCAAACTTACTAATGATACCTCTTATGCTTGCATCCAAATCATTTATATAAATAACGAAATGTAGTGGACCCAGCAACGATCCTCGTGGCACTCCACTGGCCACAGGCCTCCAGTCTGAAAAACAACCCTCCACCACCACCTTTGAGCCAGTTCTGTATCCAAATGGCAAGTTCTCCCTGTATTCCATGAGATCTAACCTTGCTAACCAGTCTCCCATGGGGAACCTTGTCGATCGCCTTACTGAAGTCTATATAGATGACGTCCACTGCTCTGCCCTCATCAATCCTCTTTGTTACTTCTTCAAAAATCTCAATCAAGTTTGTGAGACATGATTTCCCACGCATAAAGCCATGTTAACTATCCCTGATCGGTCTTTCCCTTTCCAAATACATGTACATCCTGTCCCTCAGAATTCCCTCCAACAACTTGCCCACCACCGACATCAGGCTCACTAGTTTTTAGTTCCCTGGTTTGTCTTTACCACACTTCTTAAACAGTGGCAACATGTTAGCCAACCTCCAGTCTTCCCCCACCTCACCTGTGACTCAGCAAGGGGCACAGCAATCACTTCCCTAGCTTCCCACAGAGTTTTAGGGTACACCTGATCAGGTCCTGGGGATTTAACCACTTTTATGTGATTCAAGACATCCAGCACTTTCTCCTCTGTAATATGGACATTTTTCAAGGTGTCATCATCTATTTTTCTATATTCTATATCTTCCATTTTCTTCTCCACAGTAAACACTGATGCAAAATACTCGTTTAGTATCTTCCCCCATCTCCTGCAGCTCCACACAAAAGTCGCCTTGTTGATCTTTGAGGGGCCCTATTCTCTCCCTAGTTACCTTTTTGTCCTTAATGTAAAAACTCTTTGGATTCTCCTTAACTCTATTTGCCAAAGCTATCTCATGTCCCCTTTTTGCCCTCCTGATTTCTTCATAAGTGTACTCCTACTGCTTTTATACTCTTCTAAGGATTCATTCGATCTATCTTGTCCATACCTGACATATGCTTCCTTCTTCTTCTTAACCAAACCCTCAATTTCTTTAGTCATCCAGCATTCCCTATACTTACAAGCCTTTGCTTTCACCCTAATATACTGTCTCTGGACTCTCATTATCTCATTTCTGAAGGCTTCTCATTTTCTAGCCGTCCCTTCACCTGCAAAAATCTGCCCCCAATCAGCTTTTGAAAGTTCTTGTCTCAAAAAGAAATATTGTCAAAATTAGCCTTCCTCCAAATTTAGAACTTCAACTTTTAGATCTGGTCTATCCTTTTCTATCACTGTTTTAAAACTAATAGAATTATTAGATTAGATTACATTACAGTGTGGAAACAGGCCCTTCGGCCCAACAAGTCCACACCGACCCGCCGAAGCGCAACCCACCCATACCCCTACATTTACCCCTTACCTAACACTACGGGCAATTTAGCATGGCCAATTCACCTGACCTGCACATCTTTGGACTGTGGGAGGAAACCGGAGCACCCGGAGGAGACCCACACAGACACGGGGAGAATGTGCAAACTCCACACAGTCAGTCGCCTGAGGCGGGAGTTGAGCCCGGGTCTCCGGCGCTGTGAGGCAGCAGTGCTAACCACTGTGCCACCGTGCCGCCCACATTATGGTTGCTGGTCCTAAAGTGCTCCCCCACTGGTACCTCAGTCATCTGCTCTGCATAATATCCCAAGAATAGGTCAAGTTTTGCATCTTCTTTAGTAAGTATATTCACAAATTGAATCAGAAAATTTTCTTGTCCACACTTAGCAAATTCCTCTCCATCTAAACCCTTAACACTGTGGCAGTCCCAGTCTATGTTTGGAAAATTAAAATCCCCTATCATAACCCACTCTCTTATTCTTACAGATAACTGAGATCTCTTTACAAATTTGTTTCTCAATTTCCCTCTGTCTATACGATTTGGATGTGAACATAAGAAATATAGTTAGTAAGTTTGCAGGTGACACCAAAATTGCAGGTGTAGCGGACAGCGAAGAAGGTTACCTGAGAGCACAATGGGATCTTGATCAGATGGGCCAATGGGCTGAGGAGTAGCAGATAGAGTTTAGTTTAGATAAATGTGAGGTGCTGCATTTTGGGAAAGCAAATCTTAGCAGGACTTATGCACTTAATGAGAAGGTCCTAAGGAATGTTGCTGAACAAAGAGACATTGGAGTGCAGGTTCATAGCTCCTTGAAAGTGGAGTCTCAGTTAGAAAGGATGGTGAAGAAGGCATTTGGTATGCTTTCGTTTACTGGTCAGATTATTGAGTATAGGGGTTGGAAGGTCATGTTGCGGCTGTATAGGACATTAGTTAGGCTGCTTTTAGAATATTGTGTGTAATTCTCGTCTTTCTCTTTCCTATTGGAAGGATGTTGTGAAACTTGAAAGAGTTCAGAAAAGATTGACAAGAATGTTGCCAGGTTTGGAGGATTTCAGCTATAGGGAGAGGCTGAATAGCTGAGGCTGCTTTCCCTGGAGCATTGGAGGCTAGGGGTGACTTTATAGAGGTTTATAAAATCATTAGAGGCATGGATAGGATAAACAGACAAGGTCTTTTCCCTGGGGTGGGGTGTCCAGAACTAGAGGGCACAGGTTTAGGGTGAGAGGGGAAAGATTTAAAAGAGACTTAAGGGGCAACTTTTTTGTGCAGAGGGTGGTTCGTGTATGGAATGAGCTGTCAGAAGAAGTGGATGGAGGCTGGTACAATTGCAACATTTAATAGACATCTGGATGGGTATATGAATAGGGAGGGTTTAGAGGGATATGGGCTCAGTGCTGGCAAATGGGACTAGTTTGGGTAAGAGTATCTGGTTGGCATGGACAAGTTGGATCAAAGGGTTTGTTTCAGTGCTGTACATCTCTGTGACTATGACTCTGTGGTGAATCAGGCAGTATCTGTGGAGAAAAAAACTAGATTAACATTTCAGATTATCAGAACTAGAAACAGTTAGAAATGTTAGAAAGGAAAGGGAGGGAGAGCAGAAAAGGAGAGAAAAATAAACATATTTTGTGATAGGTAAATGGTGGGATAGATTAGAACAAGAGGAAAGGGTGTAAGAATCAGACAAATAAAGAGTGGAAGACATTTCTCGAGGAGGTGCGAATGACAGAAAGATGAGCAGCTGCTGTCTGAAAACAGAAGCAAGGAAATAGCAAGATTAAGGATAAAAAGTGTGAAGAGAAAGGAAACAAAATGTGGGCAGATGTTACCATCTAAAACTGCTGAATTCAAGGCTGAGTCCGGAAGGCCGTAAAGTGTCTGATTGAAGAAAAAGCTGCTGATCCTGAAACTTATGCTGGACTTAATTGGAAAGTCAAGAACACAGAGATCAACTTGAGAGCAAGTTAGAGAATGAAAATATCAGATGGCTGGAAGCTAAGGGTCATACTTGTAACTGAATGAAGGTGTCCTGCAATGTAATCACTCAATCTGTATCTGGTCTCCCCATTGTACAGCAGATTGAGACCAATAAGAAAGCATTGAAAGAGTATATGTCAATCATTGCTTCATTCAGAAAGTGTGTTTGGCCATGACTGAAGGATTGAGCCTTCCTTTCCAAAGAGTGAAATCCTAACGCAGCCTGTCATTCCACTATTTTTTTTCTGCAACAATAGACCTTTGAATTTCTGACAGGAGATTCTGATCAAAGTTCCTTCAGAAATACAGAGTTGTATTTCCAATCTGATAGGCCCCTCATCCCTGAGAACAGTCGTAGGAAGGCAAACCACAAAGCATTTATTTGCAGCAGTCAGTTGCTATAATCTGTTTAAAGGTTCATAAATCACAGACAGACACTTTGACAACTGTTGTGAAATACTAAGTACAGAAGGTAAGTGTGAGACTGGGTTGCCAGGGATGTAGAGTATCAGGTAAGTATGCAGTTAAATGCCATAGGTAGGGTGTAGTTATGTAAGGTGTCAAGACATAACATAATAAATGCCCCAGATAATTGATGAAGTGTTTGGGCATGGTTTGGGAATGGTGGGTGATGGGAGGGGGTTAAGGTGGAGTGTTGGGAAGTGGTATTGGGTCCTGGGTAGGATAAAGGGGGAATGGTGTAGGGGCTCAACAGGGAATTGGGTTCAGCAGCATGGCAGGAATGTATTCAGGTCTAACGGTATGACAGGGGTTTGGGTGGGGAATGGGAGATTACGTATAGCACTAAGGGAAGATTTGTTAGGTCCAAGTAGGGAAGGGGTAGGTGCCGGGGCAGTGGGGGGAGGGGTATTAGAAATGAAGGAATGATTATATATTTCCAAGTCAGAATGGTGAGTTATTCTCTGCAATATTTCTAGCCTCCAACCTGCTCTTATAGTCATTGCAATTATATGGCTCATCCAATTCAGTTCCTAGTCAATAGCAAAGATTCAGATGTTAATTGTGGGTGATTCAGTGAAGGTATCACCATTGAATAGCAAGGGATAGTGGCTAGAATGTCTCTTATTAGAGGCATGGCCCGGAATTTGTGTAGCAGAAATATTACGACCACTTTTCAGCTTAAACCTGGATTGGTCCAAGTATTGTTCTCTTTGGACCATGGACTGCTTCATTTTTCTGATGAGTCATAAATGGTGCTGAATATCATGAAATCATCTGTGAACATCCCCATTTCTGACCTTATGATGGAGGGAAGGTCATTAATGAAGCAGCTGAAGGTGGTTGGCCTCGGACACTATCCGGAGGAGCGCTTACGGAGATGCCCTGGAGCTGAGATGACTGACTTCCAACAACCACAACCATCTTGCTATGTGCCAGGTATGACTCCAATCACCAGAGATTGATTCCCACATAGATTCTAGTTTTGCTAGGGCTCCTTGATGCCATACTTGGTCAAATGTAGCTTTGATGTCAATGGCTGTCACTCTCACCTCACCTTTGGAATTCAGCTCTTTTTTCTGTGTTTCAACCAAGGCTGTAATCAGGAGCTGAGCGGCCCCAGCAGAACCCAAACTGGGCATCAGTGAGCAGGTTATTGCTGAGCAGGTGCTGCTTGATAGCAATGTTGATGACATCTTCTAACACTTTACTGATGATTGAGAGGACACTGATAAGGCAGTAATTAGCCGTGTTGGATTTTTCCTGGTTTTTGAGTTGAGGACATACCTGGGCAAGTTTCCACATTTTCAGGTAGATGCCAATATTGTAGCTGTACTGGAACAGCTTGGCTACAAGAGCAGCAGCTTCTGGAGCACAAGTCTTCCAGTGTTGGGATGTTGTCAGGGCCTATAGCCTTTGCAGTATCCAGTACCTCCAACTGTTTCTTGATATCACGTGGAGTGAATCAGATTGGCTGGTATCTGTCATGCTGTGGACCACTGACACTTTTGGCTGAAGAGTTTTGTAAATGCTTCAGCCTTATCTTTTGCACTGATGCTCTGGCCTCCTCCATCATTGAAGATGCAGGTATTTTTGAGTTGTTTAATTGTCCACCACCATTCACAACAGGATGTGACAGAGCTTAGATCTGTTGGTTGTGGGATCACTTAGTTCTGTCCATCATTTACTGCTAATGCTGTGGCACACAAGTCCTGTTTGGTGGCCTCATCAGGTTGATTGCTCATTTTAAGGTCTGCCTGTTCTTGGTATGCCCTCCTGCACACTTGACTGAACTCTACTTGATCCCCAGGCTTAATGGTAATTGTTGAGTGATGGATATGCGGGGCCATGAGGTTGCAGATTGTGTTGGAGTATGACTCGGTTGCTGCTGATGGCCCACAGAATCTCACGCATGCCCAGTGTTCCATTACTAGTTCTGTTCAAAGTCTGTCTGGAAACTGAAAGTATAGGAGAAACTGAAATTTATATTTTGTGGTTGAACATAGTGGGCGGCACGGTGGCACAGTGGTTAGCACTGCTGCCTCACAGCGCCAGAGACCCGGGTTCAATTCCCGCCTCAGGTGACTGACTGTGTGGAGTTTGCACGTTCTCCCCGTGTCTGCGTGGGTTTCCTCCGTGTGCTCCGGTTTCTTCCCACAGTCCAAAGATGTGCAGGTCAGGTGAATTGGCCATGCTAAATTGCCCGTAGTGTTAGGGGTAAATGTAGGTGGGTTGCGCTTCAGCGGGGCAGTGTGGACTTGTTGGGCCGAAGGGCCTGTTTCCACACTGTAAAGTAATCTAATCTAAACATGGCATGGGGTTTATTGTTCATTGGAAAAGTTTTACGTGAAGTAACACAATGGCATTTTGAAACGTTTGGGTCAACCTCTTATAAACTGAGGCTTAAATCCTTTCCACTACCTACTTTTCTTCACTTGTCATCGACATTTGTACAGCGCATGTGATTTTATCTATTATTCATAAGTTTCTTAATTTAAGAAGATATTTCTGTATAGTGTGAGAGGAAATTAGCATTTGAATGATTTGGGTTATTAAATAGAACCACAATAAATGCTGCTTCTGTTTTCTTAAAGCATGGACCATATGAATATTGATGATCTATAGGAAATATGGAAGTTATGAATTAAAGACTTCATTCACATCCTGTGTCACAGCACTGATTCTACTTGGGCTGAAGGCATTGGTTTTCAAAGATTTAGCCTTAACCGTTGAGGGTAATTTATATCTACCAGGGCAAAGTGCTTGAGAGATGAGATATAGAGTCACAGAAATGTACAGTACGGAACAGACCCTTCAGTCCAACTTATCCATGCTGACCAGATATCCCAAGTTAATCTACTCCCATTTGCCAGTGCTTGGCCCATATCTCTCTAAACCTGTCCTATTCATATACCCATTTACATATGTTTTAAATGCTGTAATTGTACCAGCCTCCACCACTTCCTCTGGCAGCTCATTCCATACACGCACTACCCTCTGTGTGAAACATTTGCCCCTTAGGTCTCTTTTAAATTTTTCCTCCTCACCCTAAACCTATGCCTAGTTCTGGACTCCCCCACCCCAGGGAAAAGACCTTGTCTATTTACCCGATCCACCCCCTCCTAACTTTATAAACCTCTATAAGGTCATGCCTCAGCCTCTGATGCTCTAGGGAAAAAAGCTCCAGCCTATTCAACCTCTCCGTATAGCTGAAATTCTCCAATGCTGGCAACATCCTTGTAAATCTTTTCTGAACCCTTTCCAGTTTCATAACATTCTTCCGATAGGAGGGAGACCAGAATTGCACGCAATATCCTAGAAGTTGTCAAAACAAATGTCCTGTATAGTTGCAACATGACTTCCCAACTCCTAAACTAATGCTGTCTTCACAATCCTATCTATCTGTGACTCCACTTCTAAGGAATTATGAACCTGCACTCTAAGGTCTCTTTGTTCAGCAACACTCCCCAGGACCTTACCATTAGATTCTCTGATACTCGGATGCTGCCTGACTGGTTGCATTTTTCCAACTCTTCGATTCTGATCTCCAGCAGTGCAGTCCTCACTTTCTCCTAATGTATAAGTACTGCCCTGATTTGCCTTTCCTAAATGCAGGATCTCACATTTATCTAAATTAAACTCCATCTGCCACTTCTTAGCCCATTGGCCCATCTGATCAAGACCCCATCGTATTCTGAGGTAACCTTCATTGTCCACTACTCCTCCAATTTTGGTATCATCTGCAAGCTTACTAATTATACCTCCAAGGTTCACATCCAAATCATTTATATAAATGGCGAAAAGCAGTGGATCCAGCACTGATCCAGTGGCACGCCACTGATCACAGGCCTCCAGGCTGAAAGGCAATCCCCATCACCTTTACCTACTATCTTCGAACCAGTTCTGTATCCAAATGGCTAGTTCTCCCAAATAGCTAATCTCAGAATTGTTGTGGTTCTGAAGGTGGCTATTTAGCGCATTGTGCCTCAACGACTGTTTGAGTATTTTAACATATTGCCAACCTCTGCCCTTTGTCCTGTACCTTTGTATATTGTAACTATTTTGCCTATATTGCATATATTGGAACAGTTTGTGATTAGTGGTTAAATAATACATGATCTTACTAGGTATTTCAATAGAGTAAAGTTATGACAATTCTTTTATTTCATATTATAACTGTATTGTAAGAATAAAGCCTACTGGTGAACCAACTGAATCATACCTTGAACATAGCAACATAGACTTACCTTTTAATAATTATATAAATTAGGGCCTAGGCTATCTCCTTACAATATTTGGGGGGAGGTGGGTCTGATGCCCAGGTCTGGTCCATAACACTAAAGAGAGCAGAGGGAGACCTGCCAGCCTCACCCAAGGAAGTGCGGCTGGAAGTTACAAAGGCTGTTAGCAGCAGAGGTATGCTGTCAAGGATCTGGATTTAGGGCTGGAAAAGACTTATGCTGTCATGAGGTTCAGGAAGATGAATGTCTGGCAACTCTCAGTTGACAGCCAAAGTCATCTGCCCTGCCTGGCAGCTTCCTGCAAATCATTTATCTGACTGAGATACCTTAAAATCCAATCTTCTCAGGGTTGCATGCCTTTCCTTTCAATTTGATTTCATCTTTAACTTTCTTAATTAGCCACAGATGGTTCATCCTTCTGGTAGAACCTTTCTCCTACCATGGAACAGATTTTGCTGAGAGTTATACAATGATAGAGTCATAGAGATATACAGCATGGACTGTATAGTATAAGCACCAATCGGGGAGAGAATGTAAAATTTCTAACTTTCTTTGAAAACATAGTGATAAAACAGATTTTCTCATTATGGTTAGTAAAATTAAAACTATGCACATGTAGAATTAATTGTCCTTAATAATGAGCTGAAAAGCTACAGGGTTTTTTTCTAGAGGGCAAAGTGGAGGAAAGCAGAAAGAAGACTTGGCATAGATCCAAAAACAGAGTCAGCAGGTCTGGCAGCATCTTTGGAGAGAAATCAGAGTTAACGTTTCGGGTCCAGTGACTCTTCTTCAGAACTGATGGTAGCTAGGAAATAGTTGGTTTTTGTGCAGAAGAGAGGGTCAGGATCGGCGGTAAGGAGTGAACAATAGTTGGAGATGGAGCCCGAAGGGATAGAAGAACAGTTGGACAGACAAAGGAGTAGGTAACGGTCAGCCTAGGAGAATGAATAGCTGCTAATGGGGACTATTAGTGGCTAACAATGGATTGTGTGTAATACCAGACCATGTGATAACAAAGCCTGGTGTGTGGGGTGGAGGGAAGTGTGGGGAAGGTGCTCAAGCCCTAAAATTGTTGATAATGAGTCCAAAAGGCTGTAAGATCCCCAAGCGGAAAATGAGGTGCTGCTCTTCCAGCTTGCACTGAGCTTCACTGGAGTAGAGCAGCAAGCCTGAGACAGAGATGCTGGCCAGGGAACAGGGTGATGTGTTGAAATGGCAGGCAACTGGATGCTCAGAGTCTTTTTTGCAGACAGATTGTAGATGTTCTGCAAAACAGTCATCCAGCCTGTGCTTCCTTTCCCGTGTGCAGAGGAGACTGCATTGTAAGTAGCGAATGCAGTAGACTAGATTGTGTGAAGTGCAGATAAAGCACTGCTTCACCTGGACTGTGTGTTTGGGCCTTTGGAGAGAATGTGCAAACAGGCGGTATTACACCTTCTGCAGTTCCAGAGGAAGGTGCTGTGGGGCAGTGGGGGGGTGTTGGGAGTGACAGAGGAATGGACAGGGTGTCCTGAAGTGAACAGTCCTTGACGAACACTGACAAGGGAGGGAGGGAGATATTTCTCTGGTATTGGCATCCCACTGGAGGTGGCAGAAATGGTGGCTAATGATCCTCTGGATGTGGATATTGATGTGATGTAGCTGAGGATAAGGGGGAGTCAACAGTGTAGTGCTGGAAAAGCACAGCAGGTCAGGCAGGAATTCCTGATGAAGGGCTTTTGCCCGAAGCGTCGATTCGTCTGCTCCACGGATGCTTCCTGACCTGCTGTTCTTTTCCAGCACTACATTCTCGACTCTAATCTCCAGCGTCTGCAGTCCTCACTTTCGCCTAGAGGTTAAGGGGGAACCCTGTCGCTGTTGTGGGAGGGAGATGGGTTGGAAGCAGCTCAGGGCCCTGTTAACCATAATGGTGGAAATCCTTAGTTGAGGAAGAAGGTGGACATTTCGGAGGCCCTCTTGTAGATGCTGGCATAATCAGAAAGATGGAATTGGGGAGTAATAGAGTCATACAGCATGGAAACAGGCCCTTCAGCCTAACTCATGCGTGCCAACAAGGTTTCCTAAACAGAACCAGTCCTACTTGCCATATCTATTGTCAGTCCTATTTGGCCCATATCCCTCTAAACATTTCTTATCCTTTCCTATGTCTTTTAAGTGTTATAATTGTACCTGCCTCTACCACTTCCTCTGGCAGCTCATTCCATATACACACCACCCTCAGTGCCCCTCAGGGTCCCTTTTTCCAGCAGTTTCTGTTTTTGTTTCTGATTTCCAGCATCTGCACTTCTCTCAGCTTGACGTAGATGGAGCTTAAATGCGATTGTCACAGCATGGGTGTAATTAAGCTACACTAGATGATGTGAAGATGGCACAGGACAGCAGAGTGTGGTATACCATGACAGCAAACCCTCTCACAGCCACAAGCAACACTCACAGCAACAACCTGCTGATGATTGTCCTCTTGCAAACCATTTTTCTTTTGCTGAAGTAAAGAATAAAGACATTGGAGAATCACTGACTTTCTTTTATTACTCAAATGGACAATGCAAGTTTTATGTTAGTAATAAGGCATGAGTGCAGGGGAGAAGTGCTCCAGAAATAATCTGTGTTGGGACTTCTGAACACAATTAAGGCTGACACTTGGGGCTGACACTATCCTTAGGTAGTCTGCAGGAATGCTTTTGCTCACTTTGACCAACAAATTAAAAAACCTGAAGTAATGTTTTTCATACGTAGTTGCTGGATATTGTCTCGCCCACAGTCTATATATAAGACTTTGTCATCAAGTTGTCTCTTCTGCCTGCTCAGGTTTCTGAATTAAATTGTGGAGCATGTGTTGACAACTGTATTGGAGCCAGTGTGTATGTGTAAGGATAAAGACTGCTCCTACAGTCAATGTCAGCTCCCTTCTTCAATAGGTCAAAGACAGCTGAATCAGAGAAAGTAAGTAACTGGCCTCATTTTAACTGATTTCTTCCCACTAATTTCTGCCTGATTGCAGCAGTTAAAACCAATTCTCGTAGAGCAATAACACGTGGGCCCTGGTGGGACAGTGGTAATATCCTTATTTCTCAACCAGGGTGCTTTGGTTCAAATTCTTCCTGCACTAAAGATCATAATAACTCTGAACAAGTTGATTAGAAAATGTTTGGAGCAATAACATGCAAAAAGAAGATTGGAGGCTCACCTTTTAATCATGAAAGGCATGGATCAATTCCAAAATAGCTCAGGTGAGCAGTGTATTTTGAAACTTTCAGTCAGAAGCTCATGTTACATTTGGTTGGTACTGCTGTTGCTACCTGGGCAAATATTGCTGTCTATTTATAACGTAGACTGTGCAACACCCCCTGACTCTTAGGGGGTATTAGGCAAGTCGTTAGATTGTGACAGCATCTGAACTCATATGGTAATTTGACAATTTGGCATTTTCACCATGTGCATCCAGTTAAAAGTAGCTCATAAACCTTCCCAACAAAACAAGAATCAAACTGCTTGAAGGCTACTGACCATCCAAACCTCTCATCCACCGCCCCCCCCAACAAATTCTTTTTAAAGAAATAATTAATGTTTTTTTTTTGCAGTGCAGAGTTAGTCAAAATACTGGGCAGAGAAATATTAGAGATAGTTTACAAACAGTATGGATTTACATGCAAGTGGTACTGGACCCAAGGACAGAGATGTAGGATTTTTGGGTAGGACATACAGAGAATATGTGAGGAAGTGAGCAATTATATGCTGCAATGCAAAGGGATGAATTAATAATCTTGTTGTAAAAGAGATAATACTGAAGAATGACCATAAAACAATCGAATTTCACATTAAGTTTGAAAATGATGTCGTTCAATCCAAAACTAGGGTCTTAAATGTAAACAAAAGGAACTACAAAGACATGATGAACAAAATGGCTGTGCTAGATTGGGAAACTATAATAAAAGTTATGGCAATGGACAGACAAATGGATAGCTTTAAAGAATTAACATATGGTTCATAACAAACTTACATTCCTTTGAAACATAAAATTCCAGGAGGAAACATGATTCCACCATGGGAACAAGATAAAGTAAAAATTAATCTCCATAAAGGAGGGAGCTTAAGTAGTTGCAAAAAAAAATAAGCCTGAGTATTAAGAATGTTTTAGATTAAAAAAAAAGGAATTATGGATGCTGGAGATGTAAAACACAGAAATTCTAAAGAAGGGTCACTGGACTTGAAACATTAACTCTGTTTCTCGCTCCACAGATTCTGCCAGACCTGCTGAGTTTCTCCAGTATTTTCTTAATTTGTTTGCTTTAGGTACATTTTAGGATTCAGCAAAGGAGAACCAACAGATAAAGAGAAAATAGAAAATCGAGGTAAACCAGTGAGAGATACAAAGCCTTCTGTAGGCAGACACAGAGAAACTTATAATGGGATGTAAGAAGGTGATAGAGAAACCTTCTCACTTTATTGGAGAGGATCTCTGACATAGCAAACATTTCAGAAGTCATTGGAAATTCTAACCCATCCCTTACTAGAGAATTTGCACTTATTTGGAAGTAGGAATGGAGCTGGTTTGGGCCTCACACATGTGTAGTTAACAGAAGCAGCTGACAATTTACATCATTAGCTGCCTCCACTCCTGAACGTAGTAAATGTTTTAATCTTGAAGCATTCAGAATAAACCAGGTAAGAGCAATTATAAATATTGTGTACTTATAGGATCATCAGGGCACCCTTGTTGACAGTCAATGTTACCCTTTGAATCTGGTCCCAGACTAACTTTGGGGTAAGCTGCCCTTTGGTGAAGGTTTGGCAGCATTTGGGAGAGAAAAGGCATTCTTTGGGAGAAGCTGAAAATGAGTTGCTGGAAAAGCGCGGCAGGTCAGGCAGCATCCAAGGAGCAGGAGAATCGACGTTTCGGGCATGAGCCCTTCTTCAGGAATGGGGAAAGCGTGCCAAGCAAGCTAAGATAAAAGGTAGGGAGGAGGGATTTGGGGGAGGGGTGTTGGAAATGCGATAGGTGGAAGGAGGTTAAGGTGAGGGTGATAAGGTGAGGGTGATAGGCCGGAG
>NC_057713.1:50059801-50071358 GCF_004010195.1 Chiloscyllium plagiosum
GATCCCTTGGGGCCTTGGAGGGAAGTAAGGGGGGAGGTGTGGGCGCAAATTTTGCATTTCTTGCGGTTGCAGAGGAAGGTGCCGGGGGTGGAGGTTGGGTTGGTGGGGCATGTGGACCTGATGAGGGAGTCACGGAGGGAGTGGTCTTTTCGGAACGCTGATAGGGGAGGGGAGGGAAATATATCCCTGGTGGTGGGGTCCGTTTGGAGGTGGCGGAAATGACGACGGATGATACGATGTATATGGAGGTTGGTGGGGTGGTAGGTGAGGACCAGTGGGGTTCTGACCTGGTGGTGGTTGGAGGGGCGGGGCTCAAGGGCAGGAGAAGTAAGGTAAAGTTTTGTTGTTGTTAAAAGTAAATTTATTTGCGTATAAAAAGCGCAGAAACTCTTTGGGACTGTCATGCCATCAAAGCTGCATTCAACACTTTGGCTGTTGACTCAAGCGCAAGGAGTTCCATGACTGGAATAATGCTGTATGATTGCTTTCACAAGGCTTCTTTATGGCAATGAGGAATCTTCCACTTTACGATTGGTTAAGAGCTACACGTGATTTTGGACTCTTTGATGTGGAACCATAGTTCCAATGCTTCTTGAATGTGTATGAAATTTTGTGTTTATAAGGTTAAGTAAGGTGAAAGAATTTAAATGTCGTAATTGATTTTATGCGTGAGAATGTTTTTCTCCAATACGTGTCTTTATTTAATAAATTTTTGAATTCTCTATTGTGGTCTTAGTGGATATGGTACAGTAGAGAAAAGGGCAAAGAATAATAAGTGATGGACATTGGGTGGCATGAGTTGGAATGAAATTGACATGGCTTACATGGAGGATATGGTGATGACCACAGGGCAAGTACAGTGGCATAAAGTTACATGGTGTTACCAACAGCAGTTGCCATTCACCAGAGGGCATTCTAGGGTGTGGTTTGCTGTTTGAATTTAGTTACTGGTAAGGAAACCACTATACAGTTAGTTCTTTACTAAGACCAGAAGGTCTAAACATTCCTGTAGTTTAGGATTCGGGGACACTGTTCCCGAAAACCTAATTGTCTTTTTCAGTCTCTCAGCATCACTATGGATCATCCACCTGAAAGCCATTTTCCCATGCTAGCTGCATATTCCTTGATGTCCTGTGAGTTTGATAGATCTTTAGATATCATTTTGAACATACTTAATGACTGACCTTCCTACCTTTGAGGCAGAGAATTCCAAAGATTCATTAACTTTCAACTGAAGAAATTCCTCTTTGTCTCAGTCCTAAATGTCTTACCTTTTACGGTGAGTTAGAACCCAGAGCCAAGGGGAACATCCTTCCTGCATCTAAGCTGCCAAACCATTTAAGAATTTTATATGTCTCAGTGAGATCACATTTCTAAGCTTGAGAGAAAACCAAGCCATCTCCTCAATCTCTCCTCATCAAACAGTTGTACCATCCCAGGAAGTAGTCTACCGAACCTTTGCTGCTTTCCCTCAATGGAATGTATGTTCTGCCTTAAATTACACACCATGTTCCAGTGAGGTCTCACCAAGGTTCTGTACAATTGAAGAAAAGCAGTTTTAAAATGCTAGGATCTCAGGTATTTACAATATTCATTAATCATTTAGATAAGGGAATTAAATACAGTATCACAACGTTTGATGATGATGATGATGATTTATTTATTGTCACTTGTAAATATGGTAAAAAGCCTCAACTGTCGCCATAATCTGGCATTGTTTGAATACTTCAACAATGAAAAGAATAAAAAGATAAAGCTGGGTCAATATTCGCTGTACTGGCTCCACCATGAGTCCCAAGCCCTGAGCCAGCCAATCAATGATACCCATGCTGCTGCCTGCATCAAACCATCCAACATCAAAGTTGCCACGCTTCAGGCACCATCACTTTGTCACAGGGTTTATCCCCCTGATGGGATGCTAATGCCATGTCCTGTTGTAGATCCACACTTAGCCCAAAACCAGGAATCACCATTACCGCCTTCCAACAGCCAGGAGACTCCATCTCCAGTTCTGCCACAACCAGGAGCCACCATCTCGCTGATAACCAGGAGTCCCTGCTCCAGGCGTACCACAACCAGGAGCTGATGACCAAAATGACCAAAAGGGAAAGGACAATAAGGAAGGAGCAGCCACCTGGAGCGGACAGACCCAGAAGCCCAAATGCTGCAAGGTGGCGCCATCTTGGGTTTTTTCACATCAGCCCTGAACTAAATTTTTCATTATATGTTCCCTCGCTGGATTCACTTCATTGTATTCAATTGCTGTAAGTGAACATTTTTACCCTTCCATTCTCCAAGATGGGTAAAGACATTTGCAGGTGACACAAAGCTGTGTGGGAGGATGAACTGTATGGAGGAGTCAGAGATGCTTCTGTGTGATTTAGATAAGTTAAGTGGGCAGATGAAGTATACTGTAGATGAAGATAAGGTTGTCCCTTTCATAGCAAAAACAGGAGGGCAGATTGTTATTTGAATGGCATTGGATTGGGAACAGGAAAGATGCAATGAGATGTGGAGATCCTTGTGCACCAATTGTTGTAAGTAAGCATGCAGGTTTAACAGGTGGTGAAGAAAGTAAATTGTATGTTGTCTTTCATAGTGAGAAGATTTGAGTACAGGTGTAGGGATGTCTTGCTGCAATTGTACAGGGCCTTAGTGAGACCATGCCTTGAGTATTTTGTGCACTTCTAGTCTCCTTATCTGAGGAAAGATGTTCTGGCTGTGGAGGGACTAAAGCAAGGATTTACCAGACTGATACCTGGGATGGTAAAATTGACATATGAGGAAAAACCCGATCGGTTGATCATTGAATCCTTTAAAATTCTAACAGGACTAGGCAGGGTAAATGCAGGAAGAATGTTCCAAATAACCAGGGTATCCAGAACCAGGGTTAAGGATGTGGGGTAGACCATTTGGGATTGAGATGAGGAAAACTTTCTTCAGACAAAGAGTCATAAGCCTGAGGTATTCTCTTCCCATAAAGCAGTTGAGGCTAAAACATTGAATGTTTTCCTGAAATAAATCAATATAGTTCTTAGGAATAAAGAGGTAAAGAATATGTGGTGAAAGTGGGAATAGAGGACTGAATGGCTGAGGAGCCTCGAAAATCCTATTTTCTATGTTTTCTAAAGTTGTTTACTTCTTATTCCAAACCTGCTGAAGAGATTCTGCTACAACAAAAGTAGTCACGGCAAGATGAAAGATTTCCTTGCAATGTAGGTGGCCAGATCACTACACAGATACAAGAACCTTCTGCTGGTTCCATTATCAATATTTCTACAGCCAGTAAATTGATTACAGTAACCGTATAACCAGAATTATGGAGTTTGGAAGCAATCATCAGAAAAAGGTCTTGGAGCTTCGATACAGACTTACAACCAGGAGCGAAGAATAGCAAGATACAAAAACAGAAATTGAGGAAAAGTGCAGCAGGTCTGGCAGCATCTGTTGAAGGAAATCAGAGTTAACATTTTGGGTTGAGTGACCCTTCCTCAGAACCCAGAAGATAAACTTGATGCAGTTTGAGAAATACTTCAGACTTTCAAAACAGCCCACCAAGAGATAGTTCAACAACTGCAAGCAGCTGTCTAGGAAATTGTCCAAATTGGATCAATCCAATAGCAACTGTTCAGTTAATGTTAATTTGTATGAGTCAGCTAAAGTCTACAAGTGAGTCTCATCAACAAACCAAGGAGACACTCGAGAGGTCTTTCAGTACAGAAACAAAAGCCCAGCCTGTCGATTTTGTATTGCTATTGTTTAATACAGCAACAATGACCTTTGTTTAATTTTTCACAAAACTATCCTGGAACATCAAACCATCATTAATAAATGACATCAACAAGAGAAGATTTTGATTATTTGAAGAAGGAATTAGAAAATGACGTGGAGGAAGGTGTTGAATTTAAGCTCTCCACATCTGAATTGTCCAAACTCCTAATAAGATCAAGGATTGTGGGGAGGTGTGACTTTGTTATCCAATATTTCACCAATTGTGTAGATTGGGATATCATCTACAAATCCCACTCCTGATGGAATGCTCACTTTTGAGGTCTTCTCTTGAGTATGATGGTGAAAGCCCACTTTTCCCTGGATCCTAGGTACTAGATTTACTGAAAGGAACAGCCTCCAATTGCAGCATGTGTGACAGTCCCACTACTTAAAGAATTAACATCACAGAATCCTGTCATTCACTCTAGGCCAGCTTTCAATGTAAAATGCTGCATTTTGGAATGGCAAATCAGGGCATGACCTATATACTTAACATTAAGGTCCTGGGGAGTGTTGCTGAGCAAAGAGACCTTGGAGTGCAGAACCATTGTTCCTTGAAAGTGGAGTCACAGGTAGATAGGATAGTGAAGAAGGCATTTGGTATGCTTTCCTTTATTGGCCAGAGCATTGAGTACAGGAGTTGGGAGGTCGTGTTACAGCTGTACAGGGCATTGGTTAGGTCACTTTTGGAATGTTGCATGCAATTCTGGTCTTCCTCCTATGGAAGGATTTTGTGAAAGTTGAAAGGGTTCAGAAAAGATTTAAAAGAATGTTGCCAGGATTGGAGGATTTAGCTATAGGGAGAGGCTGAATAGACTGGAGCTATTTTTCCTGGAGAATTGGAGGCTGAGGTGTGACCTTATAGAAGTTTATAAAATCATGAGGAGCATTGCTAGGGTGAGTAGCTAAGATCTTTTCCCTGGGTGGGGGAATCCAGAAGAAGATAGCACAGGCTTAGGGTGAGAGGGGAAAGATTTAAAAGGGACCTAAAGGGCAAACTTTTCACACAGAGTGTGGTGCATTGTGGAATGAGCTGCCAGAGGAAGTCATTTAGAGGCATCTGGATGGGTGGGTAACTAGGTAGGGTTTAGAGGAATATGGGCCAAATGCTGGCAATGGGGCTAGATTACTTTAGGATATCTGGTCAGCATGGGTGAGTTGAACTGAAGGGTCTTGATTAGATTAGATTACTTACAGTGTGGAAACAGGCCCTTCGGCCTAACAAGTCCACCCCAACCCGCCGAAGTGCACCCGCCCAGACCCATTCCCCTACATTTACCCCTGCACCTAACACTACGGGCAATTTAGCATGGCCAATTCACCTAACCTACACATCTTTTGGACTGTGGGAGGAAACCGGAGCACCCGGAGGAAACCCAAGCAGACACAGGGAGAATGTGCAAACTCCACACAGTCAGTTGCCTGAGGCAGGAATTGAACCCGGGTCTCTGGCAGCAGTGCTAACCACTGTGCCACCATGCCGCCCACTCGTGCCGGGTCTGTTTCCATGTTGTATGACTCTAAATCCATGAGAATGGAGAAGCAGGACAAATTCCTTTTCCATTTAGTTTATTATCAGAGGCTGGAACTCGAAACTTCCATTTTTCCTTTTCAATAAAAACATCATAGAGTTAATCCAAAACACCCATCCTCAAAGGGGCTGCGAATATGGTCAGAAATTGAAAACAGGAAAAGACTCTGTTGTGTGGCAAATAGAAATAGAGGGTTAAGTAGTCATGTTAAATATTAATTGGGCTACTGTAAAATAACTTATGGAAAAGGCGGAGAAAATGGAATTATGCATGTCCATTTACATATCGAGTGTGCAAAAGAAGCTACATCACTTTGGTGCCAGACCATGTGTGACTAGATAGTACTAATCTGTACAGCTCCAGGTAAGATGTCCTCTCTTCTCATTCTCTTTACTACAGAGTTATGTTCAATAAAACCTGTTATTGTTCACTTACAAAAGATCTCACATGAGTACTCAGCACTGAGTAGGACTACCGGGACAGAGTAATGTACACAGACACAAGCACGAAGGCTGAATCATGTCCTCTTAGATGTATCACTTGAAGGGTTGCTGGATGCAGCTCTTGTGGAATGTTTTTATTATTGGGTCTTATTTCAGGATTTTAGTGAAGTTGACACTATGATGGACTGGAGGTTGGGTAATTGTAGACGTGGTGTAACGAGGAATCTGCATAGCTCTTATTGAAGTCTGACTGCCCTCACATGGTAGGAACATGGAGGGGAATTAACAACTGTGTATAAAGTGGTACACAGTGTTTGCTGTGGTTTCCCCATCCCTTTCAGCAAGATGAATCACCTCCCTTATTAAATTCTATTTGTCACGCGTCTTCCATTCTGCTCAGCTGTCCATGTCCCTGCAGTTGATTGTTATCTTCCTCATTGCTTATTGCACCTTCATGCTTTGTATGGTCAGTAAATTGTGAAATTTTACACACTATTCCAATATCTGAATCATACATATTCTAAAGCCATGGTTCTAGCATCCTCCAAAGTGAACAAAGTTAACGCAACTTGCTGTTTTTCTGTCCTTATTTGTTTAAAAAATTGAAATTGATGTTAAACATGCTATTTGCTGAACCTTAATAGGGTCATAGAGCCATAGAAATATACAGCATAGAAACAGACCCTTCAGTCCAACTCGTCCATGCCGAACAAATATCATAATCTAATTTAGTCCCATTTACCAGCACTTGGTCCATATCCCTCCAAACCCTTCCTATTCATATATCAATCCAGATGCATTTTAAAAGTTGTAATTATACCAGCCTCCATCCACTTCTTCTGGCAGTTCATTCCATACACTTATCACCCTCAGCATGAAAATGTTGCTGCATATGTCCCTTTTTTCTCTTTTCCCTCTCACCCTAAACCTATGCCCTCTAGTTCTTGTCTCCCCCACCCCAGAGAAAAGATCTTGTCTATTTACCCTATCCATGCCCCTCATGCTTTTATAAACCTCTATAAGGTCACCCCTCAGCCTCCAACACTCAAGGGAAAACAGCCCCAGCCTATTCAGCCTCTCCCTATAGCTTAAATCCTCCAACCCTGGCAACATCCTTGTAAATCTTTTCTGAACACTCTCAAGTTTCGCAACATCCTTCTGATATGCCAGAGACCAGAAATGCACGTAATATTCCAACAGTGGCCTAACCAATGTCCTGTACAGCTGCAACATGTCCTCCCAACTCCTGTACTCAAAAGTCTGACGAATAAAGGAAAGCATACCAAACGCCTTCTTCACTATCCTATCTACTTGCGACTCCACTTTCAAGGAGCTATGAGTCTGCAATCCAAGGTCTCTTTGTTCAGCAACACTCCCTAGGACCTTACCATTACGTGTATAAGCCCTGCTAAGATTTGCTTTCCTAAAATGCAGCACCACGCATTTATCTGAATTAAACTCCATGTGCCACTTCTCAGCCCATTGGCCCAACTGGTCAAGGTCCTGTTGTAATTTGTGGTAACCGTCTTTGCTGTCCACTACACCTCCAATTTTGGTGTCATCTGTAAACTTACTAAGTGTACCTCTTATGCTCACATCCAATTTTGTATCAATCTTCTCTTCCTTAGGAAGCACAGGTAGAAAGTAATCTTCACATGCCTTGTACCTTTAATCATATATCACCCTCTTTGTTCCTAATAGGTAGAATTCTGCTTCTTATTCACTTAGTGATAGCTTAACTAATATGTAAATACAAAAATATTGCAATACCTTAATTTGAGAACAATTGTTTTAAAATTATATCCAGTCCACAAACCTGCATAAATCTTATGGTTTCTCACTTACTAAACTTTCCACATACAAGATTATACATGAATTGGTTGAATTCAATTTCATCCATAGAATTCAGGTCTTCTACCTTTACATAACAAAGAGAACAGTTCTGAGATTTATGTCTCAGGATGTTGTTTGGGTCGCAACCATTTCATCGATGTAAACAAACATGATGAGATTTTTAACAGGTTTCACGCCTTATGAGGTGAAGTGTTAAATGTTTAGACACTCATTGCTTTCTCCATAGAGTTCCGTCAATGGCTCAGCATGCAGGGAAATTAGAAATTAACACAATTGGCTGCTGCATTTGCCGACATAGCAACAGTGATTGCATCTTGAAAGTAGTTCATTGGATGTGAGAAGATTTACGTGTATTATAGAGTGCGGTATAAATTCCAGTCTTTATCTTCCAACTACAAATCACAGCCTTGGGAAATTATGATTATTGTTTAAAATAGTTGTTCTCCTTGTGCATTGCAATATTACATCATTAATATGATAACTGACTACATTTGCTGAGCAGTGGAATAATTGCTCGGTCAAGTTCTAACATCATAAAGTGATGAATATCTTAAGAACAAGAAGATGTTATGCAATGGTGGTAACATCATTGGCTCAATAATACAAACCCCAGGCTAATGTCCTGGGGACATGGGTTTGACTCCCACCATTCCAAGTGAATAAATATCTAGGATTCAAGCCTAATGTATTGATGGGCAGCAAGGTGGCTCAGTGGTTAGCACTGCTGCCTCATAGCATCAGGGTCCCAGGTTCAATTCCAGCCTCGGGTGACTGCCTGTGTGGAGTTTGCACACATTCTCCCTGGGTCTGTGTGGGTTTCCTCCCACAGTCCAAAGATGTGCCAGTCAGGTGCCATGCTAAATTGCCCATACTGTGAGGTGCATTAGTCAGAGGGAAATGGGTCTGGGTGGGTTACTCTTCAGAGGGTCAGTGTGGACTGGTTGGACTGAAGGGCCAGTTTCCATACTGTAAGGATTCTGATTGTGACAATGGGTTGAATTTTAAACAGATCTGAGTGATGTGGGCTATGAAGAGAGTTGTGGCAAAATAGGATGAGAAGCCCTGAGAGGCCTACCTCAACGCAGATACATCTCACTCAAACTTTGCTCTTAGTCAGAAATATCAGGCTTAAAGTAATTCTCCTTTGCCTTGCATTTAGCACAGATACAGGGCCAGTAAACTTGTCATTGCTGTCAGCAGGTCTCAGCCCTGTATGTCTCTCCATAGCCCACATTGACAATACAGTAAGAAAAAACCAATCTAACTAAGCTGTGGGAAGAAATTGGCACACCCAGAGGAAACCCACACAGACATAAAGAGACTATGTTTGTCCAGGTCCAGATAGCCTTTAAAAATGGTGTGATGTCAGGGATGCCAGTCTTTTGACAGAATAAACACTGAGGGATGAGTCATTTCTGGAATGGCGTGTGGTATGATGGGTTAAAACCAGACAGGGGGGATTATATAGAAGCAATTGGCTAAGACTGAAGCAGGGCATTCACAATGTTGGTGCTATATTTAACCTAGAGAGGAACTTCCAACCTCATATTCATGATGACCACCTATTACCACAACCTTGGTGTTTCTCCAGACACTTCTGATATGCTCATCTGTTGAAAAACTCTCAAACAAAATTAAGTAAGAAGAATTCAAAACAAGAACCCACTAATGCTGTTAAAACAAAGCATGGGTGCTCTTAAAACATGGATTACTTAGCCTCCTTGTAGATAGCTTTTCCAGCACATGTGTATGAGACTCCCTCTGCTGGCATATGTGCTTGTTAGCTTGAAATGAATACAAAATATAATTTTTGATATACTATAGCACTCCTCTAATTCTCATCTTAAGAATCCCCAATTTTATTCACATCATCTCTGTATCTATGGTTTTAGCAGTCTGGGCCATTACTTCACAAGTCATTTTCCAGGTTTTCCTAGACTAAGAACTAAGCCAATAGCAGATTTCAGGATGAGGAGGGATCCAAACACTAATCCATGGGGAATTCCAATGTAAAGTCTCCTCCATTCTGAGAAGCAACAAGTACTCTATGTTTTCTGTCACTCCACCATTTTTTAAATCAAGGTTATCAATGAGCTTAAACCTTGTTCTTGTGTGGTATTTTATCAAATGCCTTTTGGGAATCCATTTCTAGAACATCAACCTGATCACCCTCATTGACTACCTCCATTAAATCATCAAAAACCTCCTTTTAGTTAATTAAACACGACTTGCCCTTAACCAATTTATGATGACTTCCCTTTTTAAATCATATTTGTTCAAGTAGCCATTAATTTTGTGCTGAGGTATTTTCTTTCAGATGCTTCCCTTCTATCAATGATTAGCTGACTGGCCTTTAACTTCTGCACTTATCTTTACATCTTGCTTTTGAAAGACAAGTGTAACATTTGTAATTATCCAATCCAGCGGCACTGCCTCTGAGACTAAGGAAGATTGAAAAATTACAGCCAGCGCTGTACATCCACAATTTCTTCTTTCGCTTCCCTTAGTATCCTGCATTGCATCTCATCCAGTCCTTGTCCCTTATCAAATTTAAATACAAACTGCCTATTCAATATATCCTGATCAATTACGAACTCTTTAAGTATCTGAGCTGTGATCTTTTTCACCATGAGTTTCACAGCATTTTCTTCCTCTGGAAACACAGATGCAAAGTATTTATAGAGTCATAGAGATGTACAGCATGGAAACAGACCCTTCGGTCCAACCAGTCCATGCCAACCAGATATCCCAACCCAATCTAGTCCCACCTGCCAGCACCCGGCCCATATCCCTCCAAACCCTTCCAATTCATATACCCATCTAAATGCCTCTTAAATGTTGCAATTGTACCAGCCTCCATCCACTTCCTCTAGCAGCTCATTCCATACACGTACCACCCTCTGCGTGATAAAGTTGCCCCATAGGTCATTTTATGTCTTTCCCCTCTCACCCTAAACCTATGACGTCTGATTCTGGACTCCCCAACCCCAGGGAAAATACTATGTCTATTTACCCTATCCATGACCCTCATAATTTTGTAAACCTCTAAAAGGTCACCTCTCAGCCTCCGATGCTCCAGGGAAAACAGCCCTGGCCTGTTCAGCCTCTCCCTATAGCTCAAATCCTCCAACCCTGGCAACATCCTTGTAAATCTTTTCTGAACCCTTTCAGGTTTCACAACATCTTTCTGATAGGAAGGAGACCAGAATTGCATGCAATATTCCAACAGTGGCCTAACCAATGTCCTATACAGCCACAACATGACCTCCCAACTCCTGTACTGAATACTCTAACCAATAAAGGAAAGCATACCAAACGCCTTCTTCACTATCCTATCTACCTCCTGCGACTCCACTTTCAAGGAGCTATGAACCTGCACTCCAAGGTCTCTTTGTTCAGCAACACTCCCTAGGACCTTACCATTTAGTGTATAAGTCCTGCTAAGACTTGCTCTCCAAAATTGTAGCACCTCACATTAAACTCCATCTGCCACTTCTCAGTCCATTGGCCCATTTGGTCAAAATCCTGTTTTAATCTGACGTAATCCTCTTCGCTGTCCACTACAACTCCAATTTTGGTGTCATCTGCAAACTTACTAACTGTACCTCTTATGCTCGCATCCAAATCATTTATGTAAATGATAAAAAGTAGAGGACCCAGCACCAATCCTTGTCACTCCACTGGTCACAGGCCTCCAGTCTGAAAAACAACCCTCCACCACCTTTGAGCCAGTTCTGTATCTAAATGGAGAAAGTGAGGACTGCAGATGCTGGAGATCAGAGCTGAAAATGTGTTGCTGGAAAAGCGCAGCAGGTCAGGCAGCATCCAAGGAACAGGAGAATCGACATTTCGGGCATAAGCCCTTCTTCAGGAATGAGGAAAGTGTGTCCAGCAGGCTAAGATAAAAGGTAGGGAGGAGGGACTTGGGGGAGGGGCGTTGGAAATGCGATAGGTGGA
>NC_057713.1:50072163-50101419 GCF_004010195.1 Chiloscyllium plagiosum
CTCAGATCCTCCAACCCTGTCAACATCCTTGTAATTCTATTCTGAACCCTTTCAAGTTTCACAACATCTTTCCGATTTCCCACATACGACGCCATGTTGACTATCCCTAATCAGTCCTTGCCTTTCTAAATACATGTACATCCTGTCCCTCAGGATTCCCTCCAACAACTTGCCCACCACTGAGGTCAGGCTCACTGGTCTATAGTTCCCTGGCTTGTCCTTACCACCCTTCTTAAACAGTGGCACCACGTTAGCCAACCTCCAGTCTTCCGGCACCTCACCTGTGATTATCGATGATACAAATACCTCAGCAAGAGGCCCAGTAATCACTTCTCTAGCTTCCCACGGAGTTCTAGGGTACACCTGATCAGTTCCATAAGACCATAAGACCATAAGACATAGGAGCGGAAGTAAGGCCATTCGGCCCATCGAGTCCACTCCGCCATTCAATCATGGCTGATGGGCATTTCAACTCCACTTACCCGCATTCTCCCCGTAGGTCCTGGGGATTTATCCACTTTTATGCATTTCAAGACATCCAGCACTTCCTCCTCTGTAATATGGACACTTTGCAAGATGTCACCATCTACTTCCCTACGTCTATATCTTCCATATCCTTCATCACAGTAAATACTCATGGAAAATACTCATTTAGTATCTCTCCCATTTTCTGCCTCTCCACACAAGGCCGCCTCTTTGATCTTTGAGGGGCCCTATTCTCTCCCTTGTTACCCTGTTGTCCTTAATGTGTTTGTAAAACTCTTTGGACTCTCCTTAATTCTATTTGCCAAAGCTATCTCATGTCCTCTTTTTGCCCTCCTGATTTCCCTCTTAAGTATGCTCCTATTTCCTTTATACTCTTCTAAGGATTCACTCGATCTATCCTGTCTATACCTGACATATGCTTCCTTCTTTTTCTTAATCAAACCCTCAATTACTTTAGTCATCCAGTATTCATTATACCTAATAGCCTTTCCTTTCACTCTGACAGGAATATACTTTCTCTGGATTCTTGTTATCTCATTTCTGAAGGCTTCCCATTTTCCAGACATCCCTTTACCTGCGAACATCTGCCCCCAATCAGCTTTTGAAAGTTCTTGCCTAATACCATCAAAATTGGTCTTTTTCCAATTTAGAACTTCAACTTTTAGATCTGGTCTATCCTTTTCCATCATTATTTTAAATCTAATAGAATTATGGTCGCTGGCCCCAAAGTGCTCCCCCTTCTGACACCTCAGTCACCTGCCCTGCCTTATTTCCCAAGAGTAGGTCAGGTTTTGCACCTTCTCTGGTAGGTACATCCACATACTGAATCAGAAAATTGTCTTGTACGCACTTAACAAATTCCTCTCCATCTAAACCCTTAACACTATGGCAGTCCCAGTCTCTGTTTGGAAAGTTAAAATCCCCTACCATAACCACCCTATTATTCTTACAGATAGCTGAGATCTCCTTACAAGTTTGTTTCTCAATTTCCCTCTGAATATTAGGGGGTCTATAATACAATCCCAATAAGGTTATCATCCCTTTCTTATTTCTCAGTTCCACCCAAATAACTTCCCTGGATGTATTTATTGAATTTCTCAGCAATGTCCTATACCTTAACACATAAATCTTTTTGTTCTCTTATCAACCCCACTCCCTTTACAATTAAATGCTCATAGAAGTCTTTGGGAATTTTTATTTAACTGACATTTTCTTCAAATTTTGCTTCTTTTACTTGCTATTTTAATTCCCCTTTCGACTTTCTACAGTCAGACTGCATCCTGGTTGTAATCTCCACCGAACATCTGTCATAAGTGTATTTTTTTTTCCTCTTCATCTTCTTCGAGGTAGTTCATTCTCTCATTGCGTTCTTGCTTGTCAAACTTTGATTTCAATCTCTCTGGGTCAGAAACGTTCTTATAGCATGGAATCTGGCTTTCTCCCAGTTAATTTTATTCTGAATTGTTCCTCATATTTTGCAATAGGCAGGCTAAACCTCGTGAGGCAATGAACACTCCCAAATGTTTCCCTACGGACATGTGATCTACTTGACCCACCTAATTCCCAAGAATCAGATTAGCTGTTTTTCTTTCATCATTGGACGAGAAACATATTGATGTAGAAAATTCTCCTAAACAGCCTCCAGGAACACTTGCCCCTGTCAACCTTTTACAAAACTGTCTCTATTTAGATAATTAAGGTGTCCCATTGTAACAGTATAACTGATGCAGCTCTGCTTGTTTCCCTTTCAAATTTGTTCTTCTACATCTTTCCTGCTAGTTGGTAGCTTATGGACCACACCACACTATGTAGTTGGATTTAGATTCTTTTAAATTTAAATTGTTATTGTCATATATACTGAAATACAAAAGTACAGGAATATGGTGAAAAGTGCATAATATCACCACACAAGACGCCATCTTAGGTACAAGTACGGAATCATAAGAACAAGATGGAAAGAAAGAACAAACTTAAAAGTTAGACATGGCAATAAGTCTTAGTATTAAATAGAAAAATAAATAAATAAAGCTAAAAGTCAAACATTACAGTCTTTTGTAAGTCCTAAAGAAGGGTTATACCCAAAACATTGACTTCTCTATCATCAGATGTTACCTGACTTGTTGTGTTCTTCCAGCCTCCTGTTTGTCTACTTTAGATTCCAGCATTTGCAGTATTTTTTGTCTCTTTTGATAATGCTGAGCCATGCTGGGACTGCAGTTCCTTCAGGAGCTCAATCTCCTCCTCTTTGCCATGATTTCCCTAACCAGGAATCCCCACAATGGACTTACCAGGCTGCTGCCGAAGCAATGACTGCTCCTGTCGATCTATCCGGAGTATCAATTCAGGGCCTACCACAGCTGACTGACCGCAGAAGCCACCCTACTATTGAAAGCCGATGCCACTGCCATGCACAAAGTGCTGCACTGGGCCCACCAACATCGAAGATGCCTCACTTCGGTGCCAGCACTCACTGTGGGATCCACAATCCACTGTGCCATTGGCTGCTCCCTAAGGGCTTACCCTCTCGGTGCCAGGCTAGTTCGTTGTCCTCCTGCTGCCCACTGCAGCGTGTGCTCAATAGGCCGGGCCTACTCTTGCCCTGCTGAGGATGCTGAAAGGCCTCATCTTCAGCCACTGCCAAAGTAGCTATGAGGAATGGTCGGATCCAATCTGCTGTCTCCTGGAATCTCCTTCCTCACCCGAAGCTGGAAATAGGTGTTGTGCCAGCGCTTGGACCACCTCAACAGAAGCCATAAGGAACTGGAACCCAACACCACTGTCGCTGCAGCAAGTCCATGCTGCTGGGCCTACTCATCACCGCTGATGCCATCACCGTGACCATCATTATGACCATGCCGCCACCATGACTGTCACTGTGACCATGCCATTGCTATGACTGGCACTGTGGCCATGCCATCACTGTGACTGTCACTGTGTCTGTGCCATCACCATGACCATCACTGTGATCATGTCATCACCCTAACCATGCTGTCATTGTGGCCATCACTGTAACCATGCCATCACTGTGACCAACACCCTAACCATGCTGTTGCTGTGACCATCACTGTAACCATGCCGTCACTGTGACCAACACCTTAACCATGCTGTCACCGTGACCATCACCATAACCATACCATTGCTGTGACCATCACTGTAACCATACCATCACTGTGACCATCACTGTAACCATACGGTCGCTGTGGCTATCACCGTAACCATACCGTCACTGTGACCATCACTGTAACCATACCATCACCGTGACCATCACCATAACCATGCCATCACTGTGACCATCACTGTAACCATACCGTCGCTGTGGCCATCACCATAACCATACCATCACCGTGACCATCACTTTAACCATACCATCACTGTGACCATCACTGTAACCATTCCATCACTGTGGCCATCACCGTAACCATACCATCACCGTGACCATCACTGTAACCATGCCGTCGCTGTGACCATCACTATAACCATGCTGTCACCGTGACCATCACCATAACCATGCCATTGCTGTGACCATCACTGTAACCATACCGTCGCTGTGGCCATGACTGTAACCATACTGTCAGTGTGGCTATCACTGTAACCATACCGTCACTGTGGCCATCACTGTAACCATACTGATGCTGTGGCCGTCACTGTGACCATCACAGTAACCATGAAATAGTCATGAATATCACTCCTAAAGATATTTCTCCTTGACCCTTCTGATACATCCTCATTCTCCAGCATTGCAATGCTCTCCTTAATAGGTTTGGCAACACTCTTGGCACTTGAGGAGCCAGAGGCAGAACAATTAATGGTTTGACTGCCTTTGATAGCCATCATAGTGTCACCGTGTTAAAGGTTGTCAGTTGATCAAATAACAATGAATTTCCCGATCTTCCTCTCCCTCTCTGGTGAAGTGAAGCTTCCAAGTGGAGTTCTGAAGAAGGGTCATTCGACTCAAAACGATAACTCTGCTTTCTCTTCACAGTTGCTGACAGAACTGCTGAGTTTCTCCAGCCAATGTTTGCTTTAAATCTTCAACATTTGTAGTTCTTTGTTTTAACTTCAAGTGCAGTTTTTCTTTTGGATTTCCAAGTAACAATGGCCGTCTTTTTGATTAATGGTAAATATGGCTTCATTCGGTCAAGTGCAGGTGAATCTCAGTTGTAGCCAGATTGTTCACCATTTTCTTCAACCTCTCAAACACTCAAAGTGTGGAGAATTGAATTCAATGCCTAGCTTTTGGCAAGCGCCAAAAAGAAAACCCTCAAGAAGGCACATTTTGAAAGACCTTTTATTTTAGTTCCTACAGACAACCAGAGCAGATTGCGTGATCCCTTTGTGAAAAAATAAGCTTTTGCGCAAAGATTGGTTGGAACGTCATTTACATGAAACTGATCATTTAAATTAAGCTCTTGCACAGAATATGTGGGAGGGCGTTGGCGGTATGGAAAATTATGTTCTGTACTCAATCAGTGATGAGTCAAAGCCTTTCACCAATGCACCATTTTCAAATACAAAAATGGGAGTAGCAGCTCTGGTTTGAAGTTAATGAATTCAGTATGAGCACAGAAAGGTAAATAATTCCCTTCAAAACGCAATGTAATAATTAAAATCTAATGCATTTGTAATGGATTAAAGTGATTGGATGTGCAAAGGGAGAAACATTATTTTGATAGCTTTATGTCAAGTTATAAAATGGGCCAATTAATAACTAATAGAACAGCATTTCTCTGTGTACATTAAAGCCACTGGAAAATTGGGCGGGGACCTTTTTATTTAAGCTTTTGCCTGAAGAAGGGCTTATGACCGAAACGTCGATTCTCCTGCTCCTTGGATGCTGCCTGGCCTGCTGTGTTTTTCCAGCACCACATTTTTCAACTCTGGTTTCCAGCATCTGCAGTCCTCACTTTCTCCTAGTTGATCTGAACCTACTGTGAATCCTCTTGCAAGGATGCCTACCTTGAAGAACTCTCCTCCTCCCTCTACAAGGATCTCAGTGAGTCCCTCGCTCACTGCAAAACAAAATTCCTGAAGAAGGGCTTATGCCCAAAACGTCAATTCTCCTGATCCTCGGGTGATGCCTGGCCTGCTGTGTTTTTCCAGCACCATATTTTTCAACTCTGGTCTCCAGCATCTGCAGTCCTCACTTTCACCTTTTTATTTAACCCAGCCCTGAAAATTGCCTAAATCAAGAATAGGCTTTACTTCAATATTAAAATGATTTGTTTTTATCTGTTTTCGGGTTTTATTTTTCCACATCTCCAATGCTATGACCAGCAATCTTTAAAGTGACTACAGGAAGATCTCAAAGAAATTGTAAGGTAAATTATTTACATTTCTTTAGGGACTCTGGCTATAGCCTCTTGGAACTGCTCGCACATTCTACCCAGTAATTAGGCTATTCATTCAGTCAGTTATTTATTGGAAAATGTAACAAATGAAAATTAAGTCTAGTTGTTAAGTTTGGCAAGAGCTGTGTGATTTAGCCTTGTGGAGTTCACCCATCATTAGCCATTTTCAGCTGGCCTCCCCATAAGTAGTGGACTGAAGTTCCAAAGACTCCTCCAAATAAAGCAGCAATTTAATTCTATTTCTTTTGACATACATTAGATTGTTGCTTACAGTGCCATCTGCCCTACAATGGGAAGAGCAAAGGAACATTGCTGATCACTTTACACGTGGCCTCCACAAGCATGACGCAGGCTTCTGTCATTTCCATTCTCCAAAATGCTTTCATGCAAATATCTATATCCTTTGCCTCCTGCAGTCTTCCACTGAAGTCCAATGCTAGCCTGAAGAACAGCACCTTACCTTCTGATTTGGTACTTCGGAATAACACGCTGAATTCAAATATTTTGGAACATAATAACTGAGCCCGTGCTTTTCTTTGCTGGTTCTGTTTGTACTGTCTTGTTCTTCTCTTTCTTTGTTATATGATTTGATTTGATTTATTTATTTGTTTTCACACATATTTTGTTATAAAATGCAGTGAAAAGTGTAACTAAGTGTTGCCACTTTCGGGCACCATCATAAAAGACAGAAATGTAAACCAAAACGTTAATATAAAGGCACAAAGTAAAGAAAGAAGTGTTCGACTTTACAATCTTTCTTGTCAAGTGCTGCACCATGGGCCTAGTTGCTAGGCATGAACCCCTTCACTGTGCCGCAGCTGGAGTAAAAGTCAGCACTCTTGGGTGCCATCTTGCCTTCACTCATGCCCTTGCTACTATGAGCCTGCCATGGGCCTCACTGATATAGCCAGGTACTGTACCAGCCTGAACGCGACTCCATGGTCACCATGAGCCTGCTTCTGGCCCTCTTCACTGATGCAGCCACTGCCGATGCTTCCAGGTCTCATACTGGACTCCAAGTTCCCTCTGTCACTGCCTTCATGAATCTGAGCTACACACAGACACCTCCTGGAACCCAAACTTGCCTCCACTGCAGTAGCCATATGTCAGTGTTAGGACCATCTTGTTGACGCAGAAGAAGCCAGGAACCCAAAACCGCCTCTGCCTTGACTCTGCACTGGACCCACTCGACTCCGCACTGAACTCACTCAATTCTGCGCTGGGACTTCTTGACTCCATTCTGGGCCAACTTGACTCCACACTAGGCCCACTTGAACCTGTGTTGGGCCCACTCAACTCCGCTCTGGGCCCACTCGACTCTGCACTGGGCCCACTCGACTCCGCACTGGGCCCATTCGACTCTTCGCTGGGCCCACTCGATTCCACGCTGGGCCCATTTGACTCTGCTCTGGGCCCACTTGACTCCGCACTGGGCCCATTCGACTTTGAGCTGGGCCCACTCGATTCTGCGCTGGGCCCATTCGACTCTGCACTGGGCCCACTCGACTCTGCACTGGGCCCAACTGACTCCGCACTGGGCCCACCTGATTCCGCACTGGGCCCACTCAACTCTGCACTGGGCCCACTCGATTCCGCTCTGGGCCCACCTGACTCCGCATTGGGCCCACTTGACTCCGCACTGGGCCCACTCGACTCCGCACTGGGCCCACTCGACTCCGCACTGGGCCCACCCACTCTGCGCTGAGCCCAATTGACTCTACTCTGGGCCCACTTGATTCCATTCTGGGCCCAACTGACTCCGCACTGGGCCCACTCGACTCCGTACTGGGCCCACTCAACTTCGCACTGGGCCCACTCGACTCTGCACTTGCCCACTCGACTCTGCACTGGGCCCACTCGATTCCGCTCTGGGCCCACTTGACTCCGCATTGGGCCCACTTGACTCCGCACTGGGCCCACTCGACTCTGCTCTGGGCCCACTTGACTCTGCACTGGGCCCACCCACTCCGCGCTGAGCCCAATTGACTCTACTCTGGGCCCACTCGATTTCATTCTGGGCCCACCTGACTCTGCACAGGGCCCACTCGACTCCGTACTGGGCCCACTCAACTTCGCACTGGGCCCACTCGACTCCGTACTGGGCCCACTCAACTTCGCACTGGGCCCACCCGACTCTGCACTGGGCCCACTCGACTCTGCACTGGGCCCACCCACTCCGCGCTGAGCCCAATTGACTCTACTCTGGGCCCACTCGATTCCATTCTGGGCCCACCTGACTCCGCACTGGGCCCACTCGACTCTGTTCTGGGCCCACTCAACTTTGCACTGGGCCCACTCGACTCTGCACTGGGCCCACGCAACTCCACACTGGACCCATTTGACTCTGAGCTGGGCTCACTCGATTCCACGCTGGGCCCATTTGACTCTGCTCTGGGCTCACTTGACTCCGCACTGGACCCACTCGACTTTGAGCTAGGCCCACTCGATTCTGCGCTGGGCCCATTCGACTCTGCACTGGGCCCACTCGATTCTGCACTGGGCCCAACTGACTCCGCACTGGGCCCACCTGATTCGCACTGAGCCCACTCGATTCCACTCTGGGCCCACTCAACTCTGCACTGGGCCCACTCGATTCCACTCTGGGCCCACTCGACTCCACACTGGGCCCACTCGATTCCGCTCTGGGCCCACCTGACTCCGCACCGGGCCCACTTGACTCCGCACTGGGCCCACTCGATTCTGCTCTGGGCCTACCCACTCCGTGCTGAGCCCAATTGACTCTACTCTGGGCCCACTCGATTCCATTCTTGGCCCACCTGACTCCGCACTGGGCCCACTCGACTCCGTACTGGGCCCACTCAACTTCGCACTGGGCCCACTCGACTATGCACTGGGCCCACCCAACTTCGCACTGGGCCCAATTGACTCTGTTCTGGGCCTACATGACTTTGTGCTAGGCCCACTCAACTCTGCAATGGGCCCACTCGAGCCCGCACTGGGCTCATTTGCTGCCACCAATCTCATCTCTGTGACCCAAGAGTTCAGTAAACTAAGAGATAAAAGAGAAGGAAAAATGAAAAATGGGAGAAAAAACAAATAAAAGAAACAAGAAGAAACAGGGATGGAGCAGATGAGCCCCTGGCTCAAAAGCTCTATTCCACTGCCATTCAGCCATTAAAGCCTCCTCTAGTTACAATACATGGAATTTTCACCTCACTGGTGGAATGTCAGTCATGACAGGAGAGTTAGGAAAATGCAGTGAGAATAAAGAAAACAAGTCTTTTCCTGCTCTTCCCCTCAAGACTTAAATAACAACTTCAATCTTGCCTTTCATTGACCTTATTTTTAAGAACTTGCATCTTATTGAAGCTCCAACTCACCATGTTTCTATCGCACTTCCAGTTCTCTTCTCTTATTGCACAAACCCAGAAAGCACAAGCTTCTGACATCTAACTTTGAGGGGCCACAGGCAGCTGCAGCTCACCAAATGCTTGTATTTGCCCATCCTCCAGCTGTGTATGCAGCAAGGCATCTCTGGATGCTGCATGGCCACTATTCTGCTGGACCTTTGGCCTAATGTCAGCAAAGCTCCCGCCTCACCACACCATTGTGTATCTTCTCAGCCAAATCAGACACAATGTCAGTCCTTTAACACTTCACTTTGGAACTCGGTGACACTTATGACTTGAATGCTTCTGTGAAACAACAAACATGCGCCTTGTGCATCTACACAGGATGCATCTTATGCCTCATTATTAGTGCACTCTCACTTGGCACTCAGTTGGAGGCTTGCAGCTGCTGTATACTCCATATTGCTTTCTTAGTGCAGACTTATGGCCAGATTTTGAGGCTCTTTTTCTGATTCAAGGGAGGTGGACATTATTGCCCAGGCCATTATTTGTTGCCAATCCCTAGTTACCCGGGAGAAGGTGCCTTCTTGAACTGCTGCATCCTTGGACAGTAGGGATACCCACACTGAAGATTTTAGGGAAGGCACTCCAGGAATTTGAACCAGCAACAGTGAAGAATTGGAGAAATAGCTCCAAGCCAGGATGATGTGACTTGGAGGGTAACTTGATATTCCCCACGCATTTTTCCTTTTCTGTAGTCGACAGATCACAGGTTTGGAAGGTTCAGTCAAAGAGGCTCTGGTGTAGCTACTCACTGGACTGCTGCTTTCCACCCATTTCAGATCAGAGATCTCTCCATTCTCCAGGATCTGTTTTTAAACTGCAATATTCATCCTCAATTATTTTTCATTCACACACTTTGTTGAGTGTATGTTATCTCATAGTTACACACTAATCATGTAGCAATTAATGGGTATTTCTGCCAAATCCCAGAGGTTTACAAAATTATGAGGGGCATGGATAGGTTAAATAGACAAAGTCTTTTCCCTAGGATTGGGGAGTCCAAAACTAGAGGGCATTGGTATAGGGTGAGAGGGGAAAGATATAAAACAGACCTAAGGGACAACTTTTTCATGCAGAGGATGGTACGTGTATGGAATGAGCTGCCAGAGGAAGTGGTGGAGGCTGGTACAATTGCAGCATTTAAGAGGCATTTGGATGGGTATATGAATAGAAAGCATTTGGAGGGATATGGGCCGGGTGCTGGCAGGTGGGACTAGATTGGGTTGGGATATCTGGTCGGCATGGACAGGTTGGACCGAAGGGCCTGTTTCCATGCTGTACATCTTTATGACTCTATGACTCTATCTGCACTCAGAATATGCTTCATTTACTGGCTTACCAGACCTTAAGACAACACTTTCCCACAAGAAAATTTATAAAGTTTCCTATAATCAAGAACTCATCACAAGTTACATGTTCCCGGCATCTTCCTATACAAAAAATTCAAAATACCATCCTATGCTTTTAATGTTTTCGATATTTTTTGTTTGCCTGCATAATATCTTCCACCTTGGGGATTTTGATAATCATACTCAATACCTACCTGCCTTATTTAAGTGCCCAGCCAATTCAGCTGTTCATTCACAATTCCTCCATTTCCATTTTGGAATCCACTGTATCTTTTTATGAAATCCTACGCTGACTAATAGCCATTTAATCTTAATTTTGGCTAAAATCTTTGGTCACTAACCTGGTTTTATTCTTATAAATCCCATCATGGCCACTTTTTGGTACTTATCCATCTATTTAAAGGGGCTAGTTGTTCCTGATCTCCCACCTCTATGTACGTATCAAATCCTTTACAGCTTTGTCGTTTTCGTTGTTTAGCATCTTTTATTAAGAGTCTTCTACTTTCTTCATGGCCTGAGACTTCCTCATTGCATAGACATCTACCCCTGGTATTATTCTTGTTTTGACTTGCGGTTCTTGTCCTTGTTAATCTATGTCCACCATCTTGCCTTCTATCTCTTTATGAATTGCTACTGTTTGACCTCCTCCTCCTTTGAGTAGAATTTCTTCCAATGATTCGTGATCTCTTTCCAAGGAACGTTTTCTCCCAGAACCACAGTTTGAGCTTAATCCTGTACCTTTAGAATGTCTACCAAAAACTAACCGGTATGAACTGCATCCTTCTTCCATCCGCAGTAAATTCTTAGCATATGCTGTCCATGCTAATGCAGATGATAATTTGCAGTTTGAGCTGTGAAACTTTATGACATTTAATCAATTGCAGCATGGTTCCTTTCACACATTTCATTGCTAGATTTTGGATGACATAATGGATCAGTGGTTTACACTGCTCCCTCACCTCACCACGGACCTTTGATTTGATGCCAGCCTTAGGCAAGTGTCTGGGTGGATCTTGCATGGTTTCCCCATTGTTGTTCTTTTAGCTTCCCACACTCCAAAGATGTGGAGTTTAGGTGATTGGTTGTACTAAATTTTCCAGAAATGTTCAGGTTAGGTGAAATAGCCATAGGAAATGCAGGGGTAGGGAGATAGAGTGGTCAGTGTGAACTTGATGGGCCAAATTCCTATTCTTCTACACTGAAGAGATTCTATTATTCTAGAAGTGTTTTGTGCTATGGTATTTATAGTTATTATGATCATATTCCTGCACATAGTTCAGAATTCATCAATACAAACTCTCCCGCCACCCCAATTCTCAATGAGAAATTTTATTGGTGGTCCAAGTCCTGTCTCTATCTTCTTGTCCATTACTTTATTCATAATTATTTCCTTTACTATGTATTGTTGCTGACTGACAAAATCTGCTGGCTAAATCTATAAAGTCTAAAATAAAAATGCTTTTTTAAAAACTCATACTTTTAAACCAATGACCTCTTTGAAAGCCTCATTGAAACCTCTCATGAAAGCCAGATTTACTACAGGCCCCTGATAGTGTCCTTTTATATTGCTTATATAGTTCACATCAATCACTTATCTCTTCTATGAGATTATGCACTCTTCACTAAAAGTTTTAATCTTTTAGAAGAAAGACAAGCAAATTGCTTATGTAATGCTAACAAATTGACTTTTTTGTCTTCTAAAATTTTACACCCCTAATGTTAAGCAGTTCTTTAATTACTTTAGTTGAGATGTTGTTCCATTCAAAAACCACAGTAGTGTCCCAATTTTGCAAATTGCAAATTCACAGATTATCCAAATACAACAGCTTTGTCATTTTCTATATCCAGTTTCATTTGTGATTTCTTTATTGATGATCTACTTCATAACGTGGGCATTCTATGGACATTACATCCATATCAATAGGATTAAAGGTTGTGTAAAGATTTGTAGCTCGGGTGCCAGCTGCAGTCATAGTGGGTATGTTCGCTAAGCTGGGAAGTTGTTTTGCAGACATTTCATCCCCTTACTAGGTCCCATCCTCAGTGCTGTGGAGCCTCCTGTGAAACACTGCTGTACAGTGTCAGTTGGAGTTTATTTGGTTTCATTCCCGCTGCCTCCAGTTGCTGGGTCTGGTTGTTCGTTGCAGTGGTTGATATATTGGGTCGAGGGCAATGTATTTATTGATGGAGTCCGTAGATGAGTGCCATGCTTCCAGAAATTCTCTAGCTTTCCTCTGTTTGGCTTGTCCTATTATTGTTGTGGTGTCCCAGTCGAACCCGTGGTCCTTGTTGGTGTGTATGCCTACTAGGGACAACTGGAAGTGGCATTTAGTGGCTAGTTATGTTCATGGATCGCTAGGTGTCTGCCTGTTTGTCCTATATAGTGTTTCATGCAGTCTCTGCATGGAATCTTGTACACCATGCTATTCAGCCTGCACCAACCCTCTGAGATCCATCATCAACCATTTCACCCAGATCCAACATCCCTGAATCTATCCCTGTAACCCCACATTTCCCATGGCTAATCCACCTTGCCTGAACATCCCTGGCCACTAGAGGGAAATTTAGCATGGATTAGAATAGTGCTGGAAAAGCACAGCAGGTCAGGCAGTATCCGAGGAGCAGGAAAATCGACATTTCGGGCAAAAGCCCTTCATCAGGAACCTACTGTGCTTTTCCAACACCACTCTAATCTTGACTCTAATCTCCAGCATCCGCAGTACCCACTTTTGCCTAGGAAATTTAGCACGGACAATCCACCTAACTTGCACATCATTGGACTTGCATCAGAGGAAACCCATACAGACACGAGGGAAAATAAAAACTCTACACAGACATTACCCAAGGCTGGAATCAAACCCAGATCCTTGGTGCTGTGAGGCAGCAGTGTTAACCACTGTGCCATTCAATAATGACCAACATTCCCTTGGAAATACGTGGTTGCACACACACACACATAGCCACTCCAATGGTCTGCAAATGGTGATTAGCGTGTCGATACCATTTTTACATTGACATCCACTTCCAGAGATCACTGCTGTACTTGGACTTCAGAGGTCAGGGCAGAAGAAAAGAAGCAATATGCTGAATGTCTATCATGTCTATTAATGTGTGCATTAATTGTCTTCTTGTCATGTGAGGTAAGTAACTGTAATGAGAACAAGGCACTTAAAAGGTGGAATGTGAAGTTCACGACCACAATCCTTAGCTAGTGCTGGAAGTCAACATTTCCCAGCTGCCAGATTCACACTGTATGTATGCAAGGACATGATTTGTGATGGGTGAATATGCTCCCAAGTCTAATTGAGGTAGAAAAGCCACCAAGCTAATAGTCTCTGAGCTACTGGGTGTGGGGTGCAGTGGAAAGCCTTCCTAGTGCATTATCTGAAGCTTCATCAGCTTCCTCCTCTCAGGGGGAGATAGAGCTGAGCATCTCTGACACTGACCTCTTTATGGTAATTCACAAGGTGTCACTAAAAATTGCATGAGAGAAAAGAAGGAGTTGGTGTCTAAGAGGGATAACAGCATGTGCAATTTAAGAATAAATTAATGTTGATGGAAATGGGAACTCGGCACAACTTATCGAACTGGCTGTCCACTGAAACCTGTCTACTCTTTTCATCAGAAGATGCAAACAGAAAAGATCAAGCCCCTACTCCCACTATAGGACACTCCTGGGATGGGGATTGTACTGGATTAAGTAAAGAGTAAAGCTCCCTCTACTCTCTTAAAACAGAAAAATAAAACTTTCCCCAACTCTTGAACTGAAATAAAGTTATAATGACTGGAAAACATACAAATAAATAAACAAAAATGGCTTTCCTTGACTCTGTCCCCACTAACATGCTTGGGGTAGGTACGATAGGGGTTGAAATGTGAAATAAATGTTCATTTACTCTGTCAAACACAAAGGAAACTGAAAATCAAACCCCTTCAGCTCTAGCCCCATTAAACACTCCCGGGACAGGGACAACAATGGTCTAAAAGTCAGAGGGAACGTTTCCTCTACCCATTGCAAATGAAGATAAAGTTCCCCTTATCCCAGCTCATCGAGCACTCCTGAGGCAAAAAAAATCACAGGGTAAAAATAAAGGCCCCTTGGCTTTTCCAAAGTTGATAGGAAGGGAAAATAAAACAGCCCCCTTCCTCGTGTGTCAAAACTAAAACAAACCCGGAACCACATATTATGGAAGCAAATAAATTACTAAATCAGAATATTGTCATCTCGCCTGATAATGCACTCAAGCCCCCATGATGCCCATCGGTCTCAAAAGGCATCACCCATAATGGGAACAACTGAGACCCTCTCTATCTCCACATGAGCAGCTATTCTCTTCCCTGGCTAAATTGAAAATTCGCTCCTCAAAGGGAGTGAGGAAGTTGGTACCTCCCACCACCCCAGCCAGTCCTGGATCTCTTGGCATGTTCTGGGACAATTTTTCCATCAGTGAGACAAAGGGAAGGCTTGAGTGTGATGGAAGTGGATGGAACTTCTGTTAGTGTGCAGGAGAGAGCGTGATATGTCCATGAGGAGAAAGTGAGGTCTGCAGATGCTGGAGATCAGAGCTGAAAATGTGTTGCTGGAAAAGCGCAGCAGGTCAGGCAGCATCCAGGGAACAGGAGAATCGACGTTTCGGGCATAAGCCCTGCTGCGCTTTTCCAGCAACACATTTTCAGCCGTGATATGATTAGATTAGATTAGATTACTTTACAGTGTGGAAACAGGCCCTTCGGCCCAACAAGTCCACACCGACCCGCCGATGCGCAACCCACCCATACCCCTACATTTACCCCTTACCTAACACTACAGGCAATTTAGCATGGCCAATTCACCTGACCTGCACATCTTTGGACTGTGGGAGGAAACCGGAGCACCCGGAGGAAACCCACGCAGACACGGGGAGAACGTGCAAACTCCACACAGTCAGTTGCCTGAGGCGGGAATTGAACCCGGGTCTCCGGCATTGTGAGGCAGCAGTGCTAACCACTGTGCCACATGTGCCGCCCACATGTCCATGGTGAGTGAGCAGCAAGCGTAGAGGAGCGGAAGGGATGGTGGTTTGGAAGAATGCGGTGTTTGAGAGCTGTTGAGTGTAGATGATGCATACATTACTGAGAGTTGTAGTTCAAGAGCCATGGTGAGATGTGCATGCAGTAACAAAGGTAGGGTATTGGTGACTTTGTGCGTATGAGAGAACAGTAAAAATATATCTTTGCAGAATGTTTAACACCTTCTTCCTGCACTGCTGGGCAGCATGCTTCACTTAGGTCCCAGCACTGACCCAGGCTGCAATGTGTCGAGGCTGTCTGGGCCTCTAGAGTGGCCTCCTGTGAGGGACAATTGAAAAAAGGACTCACCCTCCTCTCCACTTGAGTATCCACCAAAACCACCAGACCCCAGACAGTGAGTGAGTTTTCGTTTAGGCAGAGCCAAGTCCTGAACTTTAAGGGTCAAACAGCAGTGAGGTGTTGTTATTAGCTTGCAGCATTTGAAGTAGTGTGCAGCTGGGTTTTTAAATATGGTGCCAGAAACATGAATGCCAGCATTAGAGAGCACAAACCAGCCACTGATTCCCTGAAAACGGAACTGAGAATCTGGATTTTACAATTCATGACGTGAAGAGTGGAAGGTTGCTTGGGCAAAATTGCTCCAAATCATTCCGGACCAGTCACTATAGATCTCACTTGATTAAAAACTGTGAAAGGGAAAATTCAGCCCAATGTCTCCAGGACATAATGGTTTGCAATATACGATATGAAAGAAAGGTAGGTAAGGAAATTGTAGATATACTTGATCTTGCAAGAGCACTTTGGTTCAAAAATTGTTCCCTTCCATTGGGAAATAGCTAATGTCTCACCACTGATCTTGGTTGAAAGTTTTGAAAATTTTAATATTACTTTGTTGATATATTTGTTTCTGTGAAGGCATTCATTAATTTTCCACAAATGACCATTAAAAACAGGAAAAGGAGCAGGCTGCTCAGCCTCTCGGTCCATTCAATAGGATCACGGCTGGTCCATCACTCCTCATAGAGTCATAGAGTCCTTTGGCCCAAACTGGTCAATGCTGACCAAAATGTCCATCAATGCTAACCCCATTTCCCTGCATTTGGCCTGTATCCTTCTAAATCTTTCCTGTCTATGTTTTTGTCCAAATGCATTTTGAATGTTAATATATCCACCTCAACCACTTCCATATGTGTACCACTGTCTGTGTAAAAGAATTGCCCCTCAGGTTCCCTTTTATTCTTTCCCCTCTAACCTTAAACTGATGCCCTTCAGTCTGCAATTTCCCAACCCTGGGAAAATGATTGAGTACCTTCATCCTATTCATACCTCTCATGATCTTACACACTTCTATAAGATCCCCCCTCTGTCTCCTACATTCTAAAAGAAAGAGTCCCAGATTGTCCAATCTCTCCCTATAACTCAGTCCCTTGAGTACTGGCAACATCCTTGTAAATTTCTTCTGCAATCTTTCCAGTTTAATAACATCCTTCCTATAGCAAGATGGCCAAAACTGAACGCATACTCTAAGTACAGCCTCACCATCGTCCTATACAACTGAAACATAACTTCCCAACTTCTATACACAATACCCTGACTGATGAAGGCTAGTGTGCCTTAAGTCCTCTTCACTGCCCTGTCGACCTGTGACTCCACTTTCAGAGAACCATTCACCTGAACTCCAAGGTCCCTTTGTACCGCTGCACTCCAAAAGGCCCTCCCATTCACCATGAAACTCCTACCTTGATTTGACTTTCCAAAATGCAAGACCTCACACTTATCTATTTTAAATTCCCTTTGTCACTTCCCCAGCTGATCAAGGAGCTGCAGCAATTTCTGATAAACTTTCTTACTGTCCACAATACCTCCTATTTTAGTGTCATCTGCAAACTTACTAATCATGCCTAGTACATTCTCACCCAAACCATTGATATAGGGGCCCAGCACTGACCCCTGAGACACTTCACTAGTCACAGACCTCCAGTCTGACAAGCGTCCTTTCAGTATTACTCTCTGCTTCCTACCATAAAGCAAATTGCTTGTCCAATTTGCCAGATTCATCTCGATTCAATGCAATCTAAACTTCCAGAGTGGCTTCCCATGTCAAACCTCATCAAAGGCCTTACTGAAATCCATAATAGACTATGTCTACTGCCCTGCTCTCACCAACCTTCCTGGTCACATCATCAAAGAACTCTAACAAATTTGTGAGGCATGATCTTCTATGCACAAAGCAATGCTGACTATTCATAATCAAATCCTGTGTTTCCAAATGCATGCGTACTTTATCTCTCAGAATCTTCGCAAGTAATGTACCTATCACAGGTGTTAGGCTTACCGGTCTATAGTTGCCAGGTTTTTCTTGAATAAGGGCACAACATTCGCCACCCTCCAGTCTTCTGAGACCTCCTTGTCACTAACAGTGGTGCAAAAATATCAGCCTCATCTCCACTTTCCTGTCCTTTCCCTTGACTACCCTTTTGATCAAGAATCTATCTATCTCAGCCTTAAATATTCACAAGGATTGTGCCCCCACAGATTTCTGTGGCAAAGTGATTCAAAATTCACAACACACTGAGAGAAGAAATTCCTCCTTATCTCACATAAATTGGAGCCACTTTATGCTGTGATTAAGCCTACTAGTCCTAAACTCTCTCATGAGGGGAAATATCCTCTCAGCATTTACCCTGTCAAGCTCCATTAGAATACTATGTTCTAATGAGATCACTGCCCATTCTTCTACATTCCAGTGAGTAGAGTCCCAAACTGTTTAACGTTTTCTCATCAATCAATCTCACCATGCCAGGAAACATCCTAGTCACCCTTCTCTGAATTGCCTCCAATGAAATAATATCTTCCCTCAAATAAAGAAACCAAAATTTCTCCCAGTACTCCGGATGTAGTCTCACCAATACCTTGTACAGTTGCAGTAACATTTCCCGACTCTTATAGAGTCATAGAGTCATAGAGATGTACAGCATGGAAACAGACCCTTCCGTCCAACCCGTCCATGCTGACCAGATATCCCAACCCAATCTAGTCCCACCTGCCAGCACCCGGCCCATATCTCTCCAAACCCTTCCTATTCATATACCCATCCAAATGCCTTTTAAATGTTGCAATTGTACCAGCCTCCACCACTTACTCTGGCAGCTCATTCCATACACGTACTACCCTCTGCGTGAAAATCAAATAAGAGTGAATATTTCATTCACCTTCCTGATTACCTGCTGTTAGCTTTCCGTGTTTTGTGCACAAATATCCCCAAGTCCCTTTTGTGTCGCTACTTTATGCAGTTTGCTTCAAAATTCCCAAATTATATATTAATTTGAACTGTGTCTCACTCGGATGTGATCACTCCTTCCTGACTGAATGAAGCTTATTGATGAGAGACTGTTAATAAAAAACAAAGATAGTTTAGGCCTTCCTACAAAAATAGATGGGGACCAGGTTAGGAGGTAAACGTTGGAGAGTCAAGATAAATGGGAATGTGCTCCAATTGCCTGGAGGTAACTTGAGGTGCTCCTAGACAATCTCAGATTTAAATTATACTTAAAAATTACTGAAGTAAATGTGAGAATTACATATTCAAGTTTGCTGATAATGCAAAGTTAGGTGGCATAATCAATTTGCAGATGCAAATGTAAAGTTGCAAAGAGAAATTGGTGGGCAAAGTGCAAATGAAATGTGGTGAAATATGAGGTCATCTATTTGGAAGCAAAATAAGTTAGATCAGACTATTTTCTAAATGGTGGAAAATTGGGAATTAATACAAGATTTAGGGATCCAAGTACAGCAATCATTAAGAAAGTCACTTTGAGTTTTAAAATGTCATGGTGGAGTTTCCCATATCGGCCATTGCTGTGTATTCCACTTCCTTATCTTTTTTTAACTATTAAATAAAGGCAAAATTGCCGTAGTCCAACCAGACTGTAGGCTAATCTCTCATTAGAGAGAAGGCTAGTGGTAGCCTTACCTGAGGATCACCATACCTGAATCATCGAATACAGCTCGGTGTAATGTCCTACCTTCCGGTGGTGGAGGTCCCCAGTCGAGAGCTCTCTGAAGTGTCTCGCTTTCCATCAAGGAGCCAAGGTGGAGAGTGTTACATGAAGCAAAATGTTAAATAGTTTCACTGAGTCCCAGGTCACATGTAGTTTCTGCAAACTGGAGTAAACAGTTTTTGATATTTAGATTAAATTCGATTAGATTGCCTACAGTGTGGAAACAGGCCCTTCGGCCCAACCAGTCCATACCGACTCTCCAAAGGGTAACCCACCCGTACCCATTTCCCTCTGACTAATGCACCTAACACTATGGGCAATTTAGCATGGCCAATTCACCTGACCTGCACATCTTTGGATTGTGGGAGAAAACCGGAGCACACAAGAAACCCACGGAAACACGGGGCGAATGTGCAAACTCCACACAGACAGTCACCCGAATACAGTACTTTCATTTGCAGCTCCATGTCAGTCACTTAAGGGGCCGATTTTAAATCATTGTTTGCACTTCACTCTCTCAGTCATAATCTATGGATGCCCTGTGAGGAGAGGGAAGGACAGATTGGAGGACTATCTTGTGGGTCTACACCTTGGTCTGACCAATGTATCCATAAATACGTGGGGCCGGCTCAAAGGGCCAGATGGCCTAATCCTGTTCCTAGTTCTTATATTCTATGCTCAACACGTCCAGGCAGCAAGCCTGGAGGCAATAAAAACAATCAACCATCTATTTTTCTTTATCTCAAGATGGGACATCACAATGGGGTTGAACATTGCATTATGGTTATAAGCCATTCGGGTCTGCCATCTCTTATTTGTTGGCAGGTCACCTCAAGGAGGATATATTGGCTTTAGGTGGGCTTGAGGTAAAAATAATTTGATTATGATTACTGATTTCAGAGCATAAGTTTGTATTCTCTTGAATAAAGAAATTGAAGATTGATTGAATTTAGGTGTTGAGGAAAGAATAGAGTAGATGGGAAAGAAAAATAATTTGCTCTGGATGGAGGGGGTTGGTGAGCACATAATCCTGAAGCTAGGCTGTTCTGTAGCCTTGTCAGGAAACAAAAATCATGAAAAAAAAACCTGAAGTTCTTACCTAAAGGCTAATGACACTGCGTAAGGTAAAGGTGTTAAAACTGCATCTGAGCGATCAATTCTTTTTAGGAAAGGTTATTAAGTGTATCGGAAATGGTAAGTGAAACCAAGATACAGATTTGCCATGATCTGTGTCCTCTTCTTCAGTTCTCTGTGAGAAGGTAGGTCTTACTTACCATGCCAAGATGCCCAACAGATAGTGTAAGCAGATATGTTCTGAATTAAACCTCATGCAGCTGGCACCAATCTGATGCACACTAGCCATTCTGCCAACTAAGCCAATCAACCCCAAGGAGCCTGAGTAGCTGTGGCAACATACATAGCCTGGATAGTAAAGGTAGAGGCTCCAATTTCTTCTATCATGTGGCTGATCAGGAATCTCTCTTACTCTAACTGCCTTATTAGTGTATGTTGGAAGGATTTACAGGTTGAGCTCTCTGATTGAGAAGTATTGATTAGCAACAAACCTAGAAGAAGCCTACCTCACAGCCATAGCATGTGTATCTTCCACCTCTCAGTGGGAGAACATCCCACTGTTTGGAGCTGAGAGCCAAACTGGTTATCGAGCAGCTCCCATATGTCTATCACCACAAGGGCTCAGCAGCAGGTGTTGCAACGAACTGAGGATGGGGCCTGAGTGGCTGCAAATCTGTACAAGTGAAGGGTATCAAGGGATGAGAGGAAGTTCAAAAGTTTTGAAAAGAAGGTAGTTAGCGTGGTGTAAGGATTTAAAGTGCAGGCAAGTAGAAAAGAAGGAAGAGATATTACTTTCTGATGCATGAAGGGCACTCCACAAAGCTAGTGCCTTTCATTCCTGCCCTGCTAAAAAGTTTAAAATGAAGGCTGTCTATATTTTTGGGGTCAACTAAGCTTTCATGCATTTGAGTGGCATTCACTCACTCTGACTCCAAGGTAAAGATATTATCTATTGCAACACAAAACCATCTTGTGGAACGTAAGAATTGTCTCAATAAACTGAATGGTCACATTGTTACTATATCCATTCTTATGTTCCAGAGGCTAACAGATGACAATTCTTTCACTGCCTTCTTGTCGAACTGCAGCCTTCAAAAGCAGTTTTCTTCTGAAATGCAACGGAAATTGTGCCTCACTTTGTAGACACAGCTTCATTATGCAAGCAGTTTTGTCTAGCAGTCTATCATTCATACAGTTCTTCCTCATCTCTATCAACAACTTCCAAATAACAAAAATTTGAAGAAAGATGATTGTACTCTTTACTCTAAATTTAGTACTGAGCAAACTACATTTTGACAGACAAGACTTGCTGAAAAATCTCCAAGCATAGCAAGGCAAAATGAACGAAACATTACAAACTGTATAAATCTATAAATAAATTACCAAACAAGGAGCTGTTCAGGTATGTGGGGAATAATAGTGATGTGGATATAAAAGAGGTGGATATAATATGGAAAGAGTATAGGTGATAACTCATATAGTTCACAATAAAAACGGTAAACTGAGAGACTTGGGAGTGCATATGTATAAATCCTTAAATGTGGCTTTAAAAAAAAGCATCTGGGTAATTTCGACTTATAAGAGGAAGAATAGAATAGAAAAGCAAACAGATTGCACTGAACTTTATAAAATACCATCTAAATTAGTTAGAGCATTGTGGAGAGTTAGAGAATCTACATTTCAGAAAAGATACAAATTCCTTACAAACATTATGGAGGAGGCTTACAAGGGAGTTATGAGGAGGGATTGTAAAAGTTGAAACTGTTTTCCTTGGAACAATGGTGTTAAGAAGAGACTTAGTAGAGATGCAGTGTTTCGATAGAGTAAATAATGAAATGTTATTCTCGCTGGTGCATGGGAAATTGATCAGCAGGCATATATTCGAAACGTTTAGGAGGATATCTGAAGGAGAGATAAGCAGGACGTGATGTTAGCCTTCGGTCAGAGGGTTGTCCAGTCCTAGAATGCTGTACTTGTCAAGGTGGTAGTAGGTAATTCCATAAATCATTATAAAAAGGAGTTGGACAGCTACCTGAAGATGAGGAAGTGAGAAGATTATGGACAAAATTTGGTTTTGCGATTCAGTCTGACTGCTCTTTCAAAATCAAAAAGTGTAATGCTGAAAAAGCACAGCAGGTCAGGCAGCATCCGAGGAACAGGAAAGTTGATGTTTCAGGCATAAGCCGGGCTTATGCCCAAAATGTTGACTCTCCTGCTCCTTGGATGCTGCCTGACCTGCTGTGTTTTTTCAGCACCACTCTTTTTTGACTCTGATCTCCAGCATCTGCAGTCCTCACTTTGTCCTGCTCTTTCAAAAAGCAAGGAAGACAAAATAAGCTTAATGCATCCTTATAGAGTTATAGAGTTCTGGACTGTAAATTTCTATGATGCTATAAATTCCATTTGAAGATTCTCCAGAGATTTCTGTAATGATGGGCCTAATTTTAACTGTTCAGACCAGCTGGAAAATGGCAGGAAGATTGATAGTTTTACACTTTGCCCCATTTTCCTCTCCGTTGACTTTGACTCCAGCTGTAAGATGGACAAGTGACTTGATGCCATTCATTATCAATCCTGCTGGAAGAATTAAAATGGCACTGCCAACTCTGTTTGCTCAGACACTTTTTTCCTGCCAACTTCCATCGTATATGGGCAAACTGGAGGCACAGTTGGAATCGCAGACAAATTGTGTTCAGACTCATAAGTTTCTGATTGAAATGCTTTCTAGAGTTACAATTTTACAAGAGCTTGCAAGGTCAAACAAAGCACATGATGAAAGCTTTATGCAATGTACAAGATGGGAAACGGCCTGTGAGACTGATCTCTACCCAAGTTGTTAATCCAACAGCATTAGTCCCACTTCAATAACACTAATTCTAATGGCAAGACAACATCCAAAGAGAAAATAAAAGCAAACGGACTTCATCGGGACACAAAGAACTGAGAGAAATAAGAACAGACATTACAAGGGGATCCAGCATTCACAGGAATTCTGGAATAAAAATGTATCTCAATGAAAACTGCAGAATTTCTTGCCAATCACAAGGCCTAGGAGGTTGCTTTCAATCACTATAACACTTTGAGATTGAACTGGTACAAAATTATTGAAGGGGGTATTTTTCCATACAAATGGTAAAAGTCCCTGTAAGGACCATGGATGGTGAGTTCATTGAAATATTCAAGGTTGGTTGGGAAGTATATCAAAGGATATGGAAGAAAGATGGGTAAGTGGAGGGAAGTACAGGTCAGCCATGGTCATATTAAATACAAAGTAGGCTAGTGGAATGAAATGGTGCCCTTTATATCAGATAGCAAGCAGCAAGTGAGAATCTGAATACAAGCTTAGTAATAGTTTATTGCATTAGATGAGGACTTCAACACCAACCTCATCACTGGACCGCAGACAGGGAAATCTTATACAACACTCCCAAAGTGTGGGAAAAGCCTGTAGCAGGGAATGTAGCAAGCTGAGAAAAATCAGTCCACCATAGTGAATAATAGACCACTGTAGATTAGAGGTCTCTACAGAGATGAAAACTGCAAGGGCACAGATAAAATCCAGCAGCAGAAAATACTGAGAGAAACAGGGTGCCGTTGGCATTATTAAAGGACCCCCTTTGTTGGAAGATTCTCCTTGACTAGTATTACAGAAGATCTTGATTTCCAGGAATGCAACCATTTCACAGCAGGATCAGTTGCCCAAATTAAAGACCGATAACAACATTCTGTAAGTGTTCAAGAACTGGAGGATGCTGAGGGACAGGATGAATTCTTGTGAAGATTCAACAGGCCGACTGCAAAATTTGAGCTTCCCTAATTAGACAGACCTATAAGACAAATTCTAGTGTGCAGATATTAAAGTTGATGGCAAAAAAAAACTACCACAGTTGAAACCAAGTTTTATCTGACAGCCTTCCATTCCTCTGCAGAATGCAGTAAAGATTAAAATCAAAGGCAAGAGATGATGCTAGGTATATTTTGTCATAATGTGAGACAGATAGATAGATCACTGATATTTGTATGCTATTCTTAACCACTGTTAAGTGGAGATGCTTGCATTGTGTTGAATCTTTCTTTGTTTAACAGTGCAGAAGACACCAGCTGACTCAATGCACCATGAATCAGCTTCTACTATAGAAACCCCATCCTTAGGATATTTCATTTCCCTTTAAAGGGATACTGCAAGAAGCTGGAAAAATAAAAGGATGAAGGTGACCAGCTGCAAGAGGACATTCTAGCTCTTAGCTTTCTCTTTCATGGAAGAGTGGCAGAGAATGAAGGTGCCCTGATGTTGTGAATTTAGAAACAGACATCCTGGACTTTCCTATACTCGAACTCAACTGAAAATTTTCATGAAGCCTCTGTTGTCTCTTTTGAACCGCATTACTCTTTTGCTGAAGAGCTGACAAAGCGGTATGCTCATCTGCTTATTTCACAAAAACACCAATGACATGTAACGACAGCAGCATCCACCGTTGATGCAGGTACAGTTACAACATTTAAAAGGCATTCGGATAGGTACATAAATAGGAAAGGTTTATGAGGGACGTGGGCCATATGTAGGTAGGTGGGACTAGTTTAGTTTGAGAAACTTGGTCAGCACGGACATGTTGGACTGAAAGGTCTATTTCCACGCTGTATGATTTGATGACTCTACTTGAACTATAGATTTTATCTTGCGATGAAAGTCGGAGCGATGAAGGAAGGGGGAAGACTCCAACATTTTAATGTTTCAGCTGCTGTCAGCCACACTTCAACACCCACTAGAAATGAACGGAACTGTGGTAAAGTTACCAAAAACTCCAATGAAGGCAAAGGACCTACCTTGCCATATTGCAGGCTAAGTTCAATGAACAAGAAAGACCATTAAGAGTCAGTTTATCAACTGTAAGCAGCTAGTGGAAAGCTATCTAGGGAAAAGATTCTCAATTCAAGCCAATATTGAATGCTCAGTGATTAGTATCCTGCATAAATATAAGTTAAATTCTAAATAGCAGTGCCAAGAGCAAGTCATTGTTATACTCAAGGTTGTTTGCAATGAGGAAGCAGATGCTCAACCAACAAAGCTTTTAGTGCTTTGACCATCAAAGGAATGGTGAATATATTACAATTGAGCAATAGCTGGCAAAGTGTAACAACGTTAAAGAGACTGTTCAATTAAAAATCTAGCAGTTATCATTTGCACAGTACCATCAAGCTTCAGAGAATGCAAATGATTACAGAAAATTTCCACAAGTCCTGCCCCGTTATTCCTGATAAATTGCTCTTGTGATGGAAAATGACTTGACTGAAATGAGCTTTAACACTGTCACTGCTGCTAGTGTTGTGGTGCTTTTAGTTAAAAATCACACAACACCAGGTTATAGTCCATCAGGTTTAATTGGAAGCACACTAGCTTTCGGAGCGCGCTCCTTCATAAGGTAGTTGTAGAGGACACAATTGTAAGGCACAGGATTTATAGCAAAAGTTTACAGTGTGATGTAACTGAAATTATATATTGAAAAATACCTTGATTGTCTGTTGAGTCTTTCATCTGTTCGAATACCATGATAATTTCACTTCTTTCATGTGTAAATCACAAAACCTTTTTTAAAAAGTTGCATTAACTGTAACAATTGGTGTTAGCTAGACAATATGTCGAAGGTGTTAGCTCCCATGTTCTCTGTCTGTGCCATGATGTTTAGATTGATTCTAATCTAAAAAGTGAGATAACAGAGTTTTCCATGAATTCACGCAGGTTTTGAGCAAAGTATAATGTAACTCTGCAAGTACAAATTCACCCCACGAACGTATATGTATATGTGTGCATGTGGGTCTTTGTGTGTGTGTGTGTGTCTGTTTGTCTGTCTGTCTGTCTGTCTGGGTTGAGGGATGTGTATATGTGTGTCCGTGTGTATGTGTGTGTATAGGAGTGCCTCTGTGTGTGTGTGCATGTAGGAGTGTCTGTGTGTGTGTGTATAGTGCAATGGTGGTCACCTGTAGTGTGACATGAACCCAAGGTCCCAGATGAGGCCCTCCCTATGGGTATGGAGCTTAGCTATCAGCCTCTGCTCAGCCACTTTTCGCTGCTGCATGTACTGAAGTCTGCCTTTGGAGGATGATGCTTTTACCTGTGTTTTGTTCTGGGTCTGTCTTTGCCTTGGGATCTAGATTTCCTATGTCTGCATGCCCGTGGTGCCATAAACTTTATAGATATCCAAAAAAGCAAGTTTTTTTTTGTAATTACAGCAATTATGTCTGATTCAGATTTTGTTGTTTGAAGAACATTGCTTGTCAAAGCAAAAGTGTTGGCTGCATGTAAAATATGTAATTGTTGTTGGCCTGTCACTATGGGTTCCTACCTGTATCCATTCTCAAATAATCAGTCAGTGAGGGGGTAATTTTTTTTCCTTAAAAGATCTTTCCTGAAGCTATTAATTGGGATAAGATGTGATGACTAACTAATGATCCCTCTTCAACAATTCATCTTCAAAAAAGTCTCGCATATACCCTTTACTGTAGCATCTTCTAACAAACTGCTAACATACTCCTGGGGTTATTGTCTGCATGACATGAGTTGGAGTGTATTGGTCTTCGAGAATGCTCCATATGTTTTCTAACTGTTTCTAATGGTCAATGCAAAGACTGGATATCTTCATTCATTTCTTGCTAATGGCTGGTGAGAATTTTAGAGCTCTTTTCTTGAGATAATCTATTATTTGATCTGTAAGATAGAACTTATCTTTTTTGAATTGGTCTAGCTGTGTAAGAGTGTCACTGAATCTTGTTCAATCCATAATGAAGTTTACAGTATTCATAATTTAGCCTTAAAAACTTCACATTTTAAACAGTGTGTCAGGCCAGTGGACAGCAATTTTGATTTATATTAAGTCCCTTTAAAGGTTGCTGACCTACTAGGCTTGATCCCTTTAAAACTGTTGTTTTAACATTGTTTTTACATGTTTCTATCTGCAGTTGGCATTTGTGCCAAAAAGGAGTGATTACTTTTTTTTTATTTTGACAATGAATTGGAGAAACCAAATGGTGGAACTGAATGAGAGCTGGACACAACTGAGCCTTCTTAATTTAGAAATCTGTTTTCTAAAACTGTGTTTCCTTTTAGGAACATTTTGATGACTGTACTGTCAGGAATACAACCGCCATATCTTACAACAAAATCAGAATTGCAGGGTCTGATATTTTTATAAAGAGAGGTAAGATACTCACGGTGGTTCTGTTCCTGTCCGCAGCTTTTGATTTTAGTTGTATTTGTAACTATAGACTTTTTATTTTTAAGTAAGGGAACTCTTAGTTAGTCTTCTGGCTGGTCAATTTCGATCTGTAGGTCCATGGGGCTATCTGTACACACAGAAACAGATGCTATTGATTGTCCAAGTTCTCTCATGTTTAAATTGGAGCTGAGTTCATAGTTTGACACATTTCAGTCCCTGAGATTTTTTTCTCATGAGCAATCATTGCTGCTAACATCAGCAGGATATTACACCTAGTGTGGCAGTTATGCCAACTGTGAGACATAAGGTAAGATGATGCATCATGACTGTTAGGTATGAGAACTGAGTAATAGAGATTGTTGGTGCGTGAGTGATGGGGGTGAGCAGTGTCTGACATTAGTGGGGCAGTTTTAAGTGTCTGTCACTCGAAGGATCATTCACTGACCTTTATAAGACAATAAGACCATAAGACATAGGAGTGGAAGTAAGGCCATTCGGCCCATCGAGTCCACTCCGCCATTTAATCATGGCTGATGGGCATTTCAACTCCACTTACCAGCATTCTCCCCGTAGCCCTTAATTCCTTGTGACATCAAGAATTTATCAATCTCTGCCTTGAAGACATTTAGCGTCCCGGCCTCCACTGCACTCTGCGGCAATGAATTCCACAGGCCCACCACTCTCTGGCTGAAGAAATATCTCCGCATTTCTGTTCTGAATTGACCCCCACTAATTTTAAGACTGTGCCCACGCGTCCTAGTCTCCCCGCCTAACGGAAACAATTTCTGGGCGTCCACCCTTTCCAAGCCATGTATTATCTTGTAAGTTTCTATTAGATCTCCCCTTAACCTTCTAAACTCCAATGAATACAATCCCAGGACCCTCAGCCGTTCCTCGTATGTTAGAGCTACCATTCCAGGGATCATCCGTGTGAATCTCCACTGGACACGCTCCAGTGCCAGTATGTCCTTCCTGAGGTGTGGGGACCAAAACTGGACACAGTACTCCAAATGGGGCCTAACCAGAGCTTGATAAAGTCTCAGTAGCACATCGCTGCTTTTATATTCCAACCCTCTTGAGATAAATGACAACATTGCATTCGCTTTCTTAATCACAGATTCAACCTTACCTTTAGAGAATTCTCGACTAGCATTCCCAGATCCCTTTGTACTTTGGCTTTATGAATTTTCTCACCGTTTAGAAAGTAGTCCATGCTTGTATTCTTTTTTCCAAAGTGTAAGACCTCGTAATTGCTCACGTTGAACTTCATCAGCCATTTCCTGGACAACTCTTCCAAACTGTCTAGATCCTTCTGCAGCCTCCCCACTTCCTCAGTACTACCTGCCTGTCCATCTAACTTTTTATCATCGGCAAACTTCGCTAGAATGCCCCCAGTCCCTTCA
>NC_057713.1:50102609-50130140 GCF_004010195.1 Chiloscyllium plagiosum
GCAGTGGTGGACTCTCCCTCTTTATGGGCATTTAAACGGGCATTGAATAGGCATATGGAGAATAGTGGGCTAGTGTAGATTAGGTGGGCTTGGATTGGCGCAACATTGAGGGCCAAAGGGCCTGTACTGCGCTGTATTTTTCTATGTTCTATAACTTCCCTCGTCAGCCACGGCCACCGATGGCTCGTCCGAGGATCTTTCTTCCTTTTTGGGATGAACTGATCCTGCAACTTCTGCATTATACACATAAATATCCGCCATTGTTCCTCCACTGTCATCCCTGCTAAGGTATTGCACCATTGAACTTTGGCCAGCTCCTCCCTCATAGCTCCATAGTTCCCTTTATTCAACTGAAATATTGTCACTTCCGATTGTACCCTCTCCCTCTCAAATTGCAGATTGTAGCTTATTGTATTATGGTCACTACTTCCCAATGGCTCCTTCACTTCGAGGTCTCTGACCAATTCTGGTTCGTTACACAATACCAGATCCAGAATTGCCTTCTCCCTGGTCGGCTCCAGCACCAGCTGCTCTAAGAATCCATCTCTGAGGCACTCCACAAAGTCTCTTTCTTGTGGCCCAATACCATCCTGATTCTCCCAGTCTACCTGCATGTTAAAATCCCCCATAACAACTGTAGTGACATCTTTGCGACAGGCCAATTTCAGATCCTGATTTAACTTACATCCGACATCCAGACTACTGTTTGGGGGCCTACATGTTGCGCCCTTGGTCCTGACCACTGTTAGGAGGTCTGTACATAACTCCCATTATGGTTTTTTTGCCTTTGTGGTTTCTCAATTCCACCCACACAGACTCCACATCATCCGACGCTATGTCATTCAGTGCCATAGATTTAATTTTGTTCTTAACTAACAAGGCCACCCCGCCCCCTCTGCCCACCTCCCTGTCTTTTCGATAAGTTGTAAATCCTTGGATGTTTAACTGCCAGTCCTGAACCCCCTGCAACCATGTCTCTGTGATGCCTACCACATCATAATCATTCACGATGATCTGTGCCGTTAGTTCATCTACTTTGTTACGAATGCTACGAGCTTCAGGCAAAGTGCTTTAATGCGAACATTGTTATCATTAGAGATATTGGAAGTCATAAGATGTCCTAAGTTATCCTTCCTTTTTGTTGCATTCCTAATCTGCCTCAAGGTTAAATCCACCTGCACACATCCTATCCTCCTGCTTATCTTTCCATTTAACTCAATACTCCCTGTCACTTTCACTTTCCCTTCCCCCCAGCTCAGAAGTTTAAAGTCCTACTGACCACCCTATTATCCTCTTCGCTAGAACATTGGTACCAGATCGGTTCACGTGGAGACTGTCCCAGTGGTACAGATCCCCCCGGTTCCAAAACTGATGCCAACGCCCCATGAAATGGAATCCCTCTTTCCCACACCAATCCCTTAGCCACGTGTTTACTTCCCTAATTTTCTTATTCCTATGCCAATTGGCACGTGATCCGGTGATTATGACCCTTGAGGACCTGTACTTCAATTAGCTTCCTAGTGCTTGATAATCCCCAAACAAGCCCTCCACCCTAGCTTTGCCTATGTTGTTAGTCCCAACGTGGACCACAACAACTGGATCCTCCCCCTCCCGCTCCAATATCCTTTCAAGCCGGTTGGAGATGTCCCGCACCCTGGGGGATCACTCTGGTAAGATCAACATCAAACTCCAGAATTGTATCCAGGTCATTGGCTTTTGATTCCTGGCATTAACCTCCATACAATCTCACTGTCATTTGAGCATGTGTCTGAAGGGCTGCCTGACACCACTCCTAATTGTCACCTCTTCTGGTACAGCCTCCATTGCAGCATCCAGAAACCATGGAGTATACTCTATTCCATGTTGTGCCACAACATTTTTCCTCTCACCACAATGCTTTCAAAGACTACAAGTTAGCTGTAAGCATAACTTTAACTGCAACTTGCAAGCTATGGTGCTGGACTCTGCTGCTGCATTTAATATAGAAACAGCTTGTTTTGTGCTGGTTTCATACAGCATTCAATCAAATGAATTAGCAGCAGGTATCTGCCTGTTTTTTTTATTGCTCAGTGCAGGTTAATTGTGCATCATGATCCTGCATCCGTGACTGTCAGAGACCATCAATTTAACCTTTCATCTTTCAAGTCAGAAAATGCAGATGTACGTAAATTACTTGTTGGCTGGTCTTGAACAAAATACTAACAGATTATGAGTCCACCATAATCTCTTCTCAGATTAAAAGGGTGAAGTCTGCCTATGAAAGCTATTATCAAAAGGTTAGGGCTGGAAGTAACAGAAGTGTGCAGCAAATACTATCACATGGTCAGTTAACTCATTACTGGAAGTAACAGAAAAGACTGCTCATCGCAATATGTACCATTAACTCTTCACTTTCAACAAAAAATCTTTTGATCATTTTCAAGTACCAAAGATGCATTTCATTTCCTGATATTCCAAACAATAAAAGAATCATTTTAACATGCCATTGCCAGGTGAGAAGGGTGAATTAGATGCATGTGAGGTGCTGCATTTTGGTAAGGCAACTCAGGGTAAGACTTACACACTCATTGGTCAGGTCCTGGGGAGTGTTGCCGAACAAAGAGACTTTGGGGTGCAGGTTCATAGTTCATTGAAGGTGGAATTGCAGGTGGGCAGGATAGTGAAAAAGGCGTTTGATATGCTTGACCTTGATTTTACTGACCACGTGATAGTATTTGCTGCACAGGAGTTGGGAATTCATGTTGCAGCTGTGCAGGACAATGGTTAGGCTGCCTTTGGAATATTGTTTTCAAGTCTGGTTTCTGATATGGGAACACTGTTGTTAAACCTTGAAAGGGTTCAGAAAAGACTTACAAGATGGCTGCTAGAGTTGGAAGGCTTGAGCTACAGGGAGAGATTGAATAATCTGAGGTTATTTTGCCTGGAGCATCAGAGGCTGAGGGGTGACCTTTATAGAGGTTTATAAAATCATGAGAGGCATGAATGGGGTGAATAGCCAAGATATTTTTCACAACGTAGGGGACATAAGTTTAAGTTGAGGAGGGAATGATTTGAAAAGGACCTAAAGAGCAACTTCTTCACGCAGAGGGTGGTGAGTGTATAAAATGAGGAAGTAATGGGGGCTGGTACAATTACAACATTTCAAAGGCATCTGGATGGATACATGAATAGAAAGTGTTTAGAGGTATATGGGCCAAATACTGGCAAATGGCACTATATCTGTTTAGGATATCTGGTTGGCATAACAAGTTGGACCAAAGTGTCTGTTTCTGTGCTGTACAGCTCTGTGACTCTATGACTCTACCTCCCCCCCCAAAAAAATGTTTGTCATTTTTAGCATAAGGATCCACAGTCACTAAGAAAAATACAGCTTTCTCATTCTGTTTTTTGAGCAAGGAGCCAATTATAAGGTTTTCTCAAGTGAAAGAAAGAGCAATGTAATTATCTGATAACCTGAGAAAATAATAAAGTCATGCAGCCATATGCAGAGGTACAAAGTTAAAAAAAGGATCACATCCAGTACAAAAAGAAGATGAAAGGAATATATAGTACAAAGTGCATAGGGTACCCTTGTGGTATTATGCTTTAACTTGAGTTAATAGCTGTTTAATTTGCGTCTTGAATAAACAGCAATAGCTGATTTATTTTCAATTTATTTTCAATTCACTTACAGGATATAGCTGATGCTTGCTGGCTAGCATATATTTCCCATTCCAAGCTGCCATTGAGAATGTGGAGGTGAGCTGCCTTCTTGAACAACTGCAGGTCATGTGCTATAGAAAAACCCACAATGCTGTTTGGGAGCAAATTCTAGGATTTTGACCTGTGACAGGGAAGGAATAGTGATATATTTCCAAGTCAGAATGGTGAGTGGCTTGGAGGGGTACCTGCTGTAGGTGATGTTTCCATATGCCTGCTGCCCTTGTCCTTCTAAATGGAAGTGCTTGTAGATTTGGAAGATGCAGTTTAAGGATCTTTGGTGAATTTCTGCAGTGCATTTTGTAGATAGTACACATTGCTGCTACTGAATGTTGGTGGTGAAGGGAGTGAAAACTTGTGGATGTAGTGCCAGTCAAGTGGGGTGCTTTGTCCTGGATAGTGTCAAACTTCTTGAGTGTTGTTCAAGCTGCGCCCATTTAGGCAAGTGGGGAATATTCCATCACATTCCTGACATTTGCCTTGTAGATGGTGGATAGGCTTTAGGAACTTAGAAGGTGAATTATCTGCTGTAAGATTCCAAGCTTGTGACCTGAGCTCATAGCCACTGCGTTTATGTGGTGAGTCCAGTGAAGTTTCTGGTCAATGGTAAGTCCCAGGATGTTGATAGTGAGTGATTCAGTGGTGGTAACCCATTGAATGTCAAGGATTGTTGGTTAGACTGTCTCTTACTGGGGATGGTCATTGTCTGGAATTTGTGTGGCACAAATGTTATTTGTGTAGTGTGAATACTTCAGTTCTCCTTTAAATGCTCAGTGTTTGATGTTTCTTTTTGATCAGTGCTATCACTGGACACTTCCCTTCTTGACATGTTGAGAGGCTCTTTTGCCAACTGTTTCCAACATATCATCAAACATCCATCCCCCTGGTTGGCAGAAAGCTGTATATTGAAGTACAAGGTGTTTTTTATTTATGTATTTATGTATATTCTCTGTCTGAATTCATTGTTACTAAGCTTAATAATTGCAGGTAATGTCTTTCATCTTAAACTTGCCATACAGTTCTAAATTTTAAAAAAGGAGTGGACATTCTTTTCATACCTGACTGGATAGATGAGATTTTGTGACTTTTTATAAAATGTTCGTTTCAGTTCAGACAATTTTATTTATTCCTTTAAACAAGAAAATCAATTTTAAAAAAAGTTCTGAAGAAGGGACGCTGGACTCAAGATGTTAAAACTCCTTCCCCTCCACTAATGCTGCCAGACCTGCTGGGTTTCTCCGGCAAATACTGGTCTTGTTTACTCCACATTGGTTTCAAGAATCTTGCCTTAACCTATGTGGTCAGGTGATTGCTGTGACAACTTTATGTCAGTGTTTTAATCCTCTTCTTAATAACATTTCGGTCCATGGATATTAAAAACAAATAACAAATTTCAAAAAGCAATGGTCAATATTTTATCTTCATCAAATATTACTTTCAACTTCATTCTTTCTATATATTTAGCAAGTCTTTTTTCTTGTTTGATATTGGCTGTGATGTAATTTTTTCCCAACTTAATAAATCATTAAAAAAAATCAGGAATGTGTGAATTTGAACTGCACAATTTCTGAGAATTATTTCATTCACAGTAACACAAAAATAGGAACCAATCACACTGTACCCATCATAATAATGCTGGTATAGCAGCCAACAAGCTGCTCCACCAGCAAACTTGTTAAAAAAATCTTAATCTAGCCTTAATTCATGTTGGAGGCAAATCACTGTCGGGCAAGTGAGTAAAAGCCAATTTAACAATAAGGTCTTACGATTTGTGATAAGTTCAGTAAGATGTAAGTCCCTTTATGATTGGGGAATAATAGACTCTAAACGTACCAAGTGGGTGAAAAGCATAACAGTGACGCCAAAGTAAACCTTTATTCAACAATTCAGTGGAAGTCTTTGAAGACTTGAAAGAAATTGCATGGCATAAAGAAAAGCACAAGGTTAAGCTGCTGATACTAATGCAAGATAAAAATATTAGGGAAAATAAAGAAGAGGGAACACCTTTCATAACGCTTATATACCCCAACAAAGTGCTAATGAAAAACCGAAAGAACTATGGATGCCGGAAATCAGAAATGAAAGCATAAATTGCTGGAAAAGCTCAGAAGGACTGGCAGCATCTGTGGAGAGAAATCAGCGTTAACATTTCAGATTCAGTGACCCTTCTTCAGAACTCTGAAGAAGGATCACTGGATCTGAAATGTTAACTCTAACTTCCCTCCACTGATGCTGCCAGACCTACTGAGGTTTTCCAGCAATTTCTCTTAAAGTACTTATGAAGTTTAATTACAGTTGTAGTATAAGAAGCTTGGCAACTAATTTGCACTTAGTCTACATCAGGAATGATACAAATGACCAGACATCTTGTTTTCTTGAGGTTTAACTCAATTCATTAAAGATTATATTTAGAGATGATGTGGTGTCATTGCAGGAAGAGGATGAATCTGAAGAAACATTGGATTGATTGGGTTGGATGAAGTAATTGCAGTTAAAATAGCAGAATGGTGAATGTACAAAGCAGAGTGAGGCCATAAAATTGAGGATAAAGATTCGGGTCAGGGAAGTTCTTGTAATGTTTCTCAGGACCGCACTACATTCATGCACTTGCCATTTTGCTGCTGTGATTAACCTAGCGTTTTCCTCATCCTTCACAAGTAGATTGTACCAGTAAGCTGATGTTCATTGTTCATCATGTTTGTTTTAAATACAATAGATCATTTATAAAGCAACCTGCACATTCAGAATGGTGAGGGAGAACTGTGGACGTGTTCTATGTTAGCTGTGGCTCTATTGCTGGCCTTTCAGTAAGACAATTGTGGGTTCATGCCCTGTTCCAGGGCCAATGTATAAAATAAACTGAAGGCTACCACTCCAGTATTGAAGTGTACTGCACTGCTGGAGGTGTCATCTTTCAGCTGCTTTGGTGGATGTCAAATATTCTGAAGCCCGACAGGGGAATTGTCCTCAGTTTCCTCCTGGCCAATATTTATCCCTGAATCAATATCACAAAAGTAGGTGATCTGGTTGTGGAAATTTCCAGTACTTCTCCATTTCCTACGTGATAAAAGTGACTACGCTTTAGAAGTACTTTACTAGGCTCTTTGAGACACTTAATGATCATGAAAGGTGCTACGTAAATGAAAGCCTTTCTTTCTACTGGAATCACCAGCATTCCCAGATCAGCACAATATTTTACACTTTCGTGCTAACTTCCCATCTGATTGACAGGCTGACTGGCTGCTTGTTATTTGAGAAAATGTTTGTGGCACCAAGATATAATTGTGGGCGGCACGGTGGCACAGTGGTTAGCACTGTTGCCTCACAGTGCCAGAGACCCAGGTTCAATTCCTGCCTCAGGCGACTGACTGTGTAGAGTTTGCACGTTCACCCCGTGTCTGCGTGGGTTTCCTCCAGTTGCTCCGGTTTCCTCCCACAGTCCAAAGGTGTGCAGGTCAGGTGAATTGGCCATGCTAAATTGCCTGTAGTGTTAGGTAAGGGGTAAATGTAGGGGTATGGGTGGGTTGCGCTTCGGCGGGGCGGTGTGGACTTGTTGGGCCGAAGGGCCTGTTTCCACACTGTAAGTAATCTAATCTAATCTAAAAAAGCAAATAGCGATAGAGAGGCAGCGCGAGATCCTAACTTTGGGCATCTTGCATAGTTAGAGAGGTCTACTGGTGTTTGGTGAAGCTGGCAAGATGGTGAACAGGGTTTTAGATAGGTTGGAATGATGGCCAGGGAGTGGGCTGATGATTGATTGTGGAACAAGGTCCTGTGAGCCAAGATAGTGATTGGAGTCCAGAGAGGCAGGACTGGTATTCTGAGGATGGAAATCACCAGGGGTGGAGTGATCAATCATGAAATTGGAAGTATTGTGTCACCATATTGTTACCAACCATAGAGCTGCTTTCTCATTAGAGAGAGGTGACTGGTGATGACTTAACCTGAGGTCCACCAGACCACAGGCAAGGGAAGAGGCATTGAGAAGGAGAGTCCTTCATATTAACCTCAAACTGGTGATGCAAATTGAACCCACACTGTTGGCATCACACTGCTCTGCAAACCAACAATCCAGCCAACTGAGTTGAACTGATTCCCGGAGTTGGAAGTAGACAAGCTACTTTAACTGGGAGAAAATGTTCTTATACTCTTGGCTCAGTGCTGTACTGTCTTGGCTCAGAGCTGTACTGTAAAGGTACAAACCTGGCAGATTTAGCCCATCTTGCACCAAGGACAAGAAAACCCAACCAAAACTGGTTAGAAATAAAAGCCCGTAAAATCAGAGCATACAATCCTCTAAAAATATATTAATGACAGACTAATCTACCTCTTGAGAGTCAATGGGTTACCAAATACCCCTCCCATATCTACTAAAACTGGGAATAGGTGGATTCAGGGTGGGTTAGGATCAGGCTTGAAAAATTGAAAACGTTAGGTTGCCACCCAATGTAAGCATAAATCACTCTGATTCACATTGTGCAGAATGAAATGCTAAATCACTAAGACCAAGCAACGATGACAGCTTTCCTTCTTTCCATGAAAGACATTAACTAATCAGTGAGAATTTTAGATCAGCATTCATGATCATATTTATTGATATTAGCTTACAGGTTTCTAGATTTAAAACAAAAATCCCAGTCGATAAGTTGCTGTATAAGATGTGGATTATGATTTGCTTTAATGCTTCTCAGTTCAGGGTGGCCCTGTCATAATGTTTCTTCCATTTGTCTATGTTAAAGCGTATTATGAAATGTAAAATTGAGATCTTTCTAGTTAAATTGATACAAATTAATGAGTTGATGTGTAGCTCAAGGCATTGTTGGAGCATGTATTGTCTTGAAAGTTAATCTGCTCAGCTGCCAAATTGATATGAATAATTTACTATACTTTCTGAAATAGCTTTGAAAAATTCAATAAATGTTACTTTAAAAAATATATTCACGTCAGTATACTCTTTGGATATATAAATGTTGTTATCATATTTGACCTGTTTAAAATTACTGTAGTTAAAAAGCACTTTGTTAGATCATATAACACTTTTATAGAAACTCAGTTTTAAAAGGGGCAATTTTAGTGTAACTTAGCTCAGTATCATTTAACTCCCAGATGTCAGTCAAAGACTGTCAACTGACTTTCAACTATTTTGAGGCTGGAAATTAAGAGGAGCACAAATTTACACAAAAAACACAGAATTCCATGGGATCAGTTGAAAGGGAGTACCACAGGGATCCTCAGGATAAAAGAAAGGTCTGAGATTTCCTTGTGAAACCTTCAGAAGCATCTATATTCCTTAAACTCCCTTGAGATAATGCTAATAATGTATGTTTTGTGGTCTCCTCTACTTTGATCTTGATCTGCATTGTGGTAGACCTAATGTTTCATTATTAGTAAACATTGCAGTTGGGTCTCTGGCATCCAAACAACATTGGGACCCAGCATTACATTTTTGGAATGTGGTTGTCTTGATCATGGTCACCATTTTTTTTGTCACCTCTAAGTAGCAATAGTAAGTATCAATAGACAATAGGTGCAGGAGTAGGCCATTCTGCCCTTCGAGCCAGCACCACCATTCATTATGATCATGGCTGATCACCCTCAATCAGTATCCTGTTCCTATCTTATCCCCATAACCCTTGATTCCACTATCCTTAAGAGCTCTATCCAACTCTTTCTTGAAAGTATCCAGAGACATGGCCTCCACAGCCTTCTGGGGCACAGCATTTCACACACCCACCACTCTCTGTTCTAAGTGGCCTACCCCTTATTTTTAAACTGTGTCCTCTGGTTCGGGACTCACCCATCAGCGGAAACGTGTCCAATCCTTTAATAATCTTATACGTCTCAATCAGATCCCCTCTCAGCCTTCTAAACTCAAGCGTATACAAGCCCAGTCACTCCAATCTTTCAGCTTAAGATAGTCCCGCCATTCCAGGAATTGACGTCATGAACCTACGCTGCACTCCCTCAATAGCCAGAATGTCTTTCCTCAAATTTGGAGACCAAAACTGCGCACAATGTTCCAGGTGCTATCTCACCAGAGCCCTGTGCAGCTGCGGAAGGACCTCTTTGCTTCTATACTCAGTTCCTCTTGTTATGAAGGGCCAGCATGCTATTAGCTTTCTTCACTGCCTGCTGTGCCTGCATGCTTGCTTTCATTGACTGATGTACAAGAACAGCTAGATCTTGTTGTACTGCCCCTTTACCTAACTTGATTCCATTTAGGTAGTAATCTGCCTGCCTGTTCTTACCACCAAAGTGGATAACCACACATTTTTCCACATTAAACATCTGCCATTCATCCGTCCACTCACCTAGCCTGTCCAGGTCACCCTGTATTCTCCTAACATCCTCCTCACATTTCACCCTGCCACCCAGCTTTGTGTCATCAGCAAATTTGCTAATATTACTTTTAATACCTTCATCTATATCATTAATGTACATTGTAAAAATCCGCGGTTCCAGCATTGATCCCTGCGGCACAATACTGGTCACTATCTACCATTCCAAAGGGAGCCGTTTATCACTACTCTTTGTTTCCTGACATCCAACCAATTTTCAATCCATGTCAGTATTTTGTCCCTAATACCATGTGCCCTAATTTTGCTCACTAACCTCCTTTATGGGACTTTATCAAAGGCTTTCTGAAAGTCCAGGTATACTACATCCACTGGATCTCCCTTGTCCATCTTCAGAGTTACATCCTCAAAACATTCCAGAAGATTAGTCAAGCATGATTTCCCCTTCATAAGTCCATGCTGACTCTGACCTATCCTGTTACTGCTATCCAGATGTGTCGTAATTTCATCCTTTATAATTGACTCCAGCATTTTTCCCACCACTGAGGTCAGACTAACTGGTCTATAGTTCTCTGTTTTCTCTCTCCTTCCTTTCTTAAAAAGTGAGACAACATTAGCCACTCTCCAAACTGCAGGAACTGATCCTGAATCTATAGAACATTGGAAAATGATCACCAATGCATCCACGATTTCTAGAGCCACCTCCTTCAGTACCCTGGGATGTAGACCATCAGGCCCCGGGACTTATCAGCCTTCAGACCTAACAGTCTCTCCAGCACCATTTCCTGCCTAATATAAATTCCCTTCAGTTCAGGTCCTTCAGCCACTATTACATCTGGGAGATTGCTCGTGTCTTCCCCAGTGAAGACAGATCGAAAGTACCAATTGAATTCTTCTGCCATTTCTTTGTTCCCCATAATAAATTCACCCGTTTCTGTCTTCAAGGGCCCAATTTTAGTCTTAACCATTTTTTTTCTTTTCACCTACCTAAAATAGCCTTTACTATCCTCCTTTATATTTTTGGCCAGTTTACCTTCGTATCTTATTTTTTCTTTGCTATTTCCTTTTTAGTTATCCTCTGTTATTCTTTAAAAGCTTCCCAGTCCTCCAATTTCCCACTCATCTTTGCTCTGTTATACTTTTTCCTATTTGTCTTTATATGGTCCTTAACTTTCCTCGTCAGCCACGGCCACCCTGCCTCCCCTTAGGATCTTTCTTCCTTTTTCGAATGGACTGATTCTGCATCTTCTGCATTATACCCAGAAATACCTGCCATTGTTTGTCCACTGCCTTCCCTGCTAGGGTATTGCACCATTGAACTTTGGCCAGCTCCTCCCTCATAGCTCCATAGTTCCCCTTATTCAACTGAAATATTGTCACTTCCGATTCTACTCTCTCACTTTCAAACTGCAGATTAAAGCTTATTGTATTGTGGTCACTACCTCCTAATGGCTCCTTTACTTCGAGGTCCCTGATCAAATCCGATTCGTCGCACAACACCAGATCCAGAGTTGCTTTCTCCCTGGTAGGCTCCAGCACAAGCTGTTCTAAGAATCTTGAACCATCAACAACAAAAACAAGTCTATAAATGCCAGAGCCATGATGGTGTGTGTTTGGGAAATTGGAGATGTTAGTCATTCCATTGAGGAAGTTAAAATGTCACAGAGGGGTCAGTTCCATGTTTTACTTCTCTTTCAGGGCACTTTGGATTAAAAATCCCACTACCAAAGGATTTACTGCAACAGCAACTGAAAGCCTGTACTCTTTCAATCCACGCATGTGGGTTCCCCCATTCCACGCAAGTAAGCCTAGACCTTTGTCTTTTCCAGATAGGACTAATAGCCCTGGCCCCAACCCAGTTAACTGCCTCCCTCTCCCATTGTCTTACTTCCCCTCCATATTAGCATAGTTTGTGAATCCCCATTCACTTCCCCTCCAATATTAACATAGGTATGTGAATCCCCCCATTTACCTCTCCTCCATATTAGCATAGGTATGTGAGTTCCCCATTTGTAGCAGGCAAAACCTTTCTGCCTTAATTTCTTTCCATTAACACATAATCACGGAGATATGATAATCGGTTTCCATAGTCCATTCAAACACTATTACAGGGCATCAACATTCATCGGAATTTTAAATTCATAATTACCTACTTTAAATTATGTGATGACAATCATCCATGTGACTGAGAAGTCTTTGTTCAATTCCTATAAAATATACTGTCTCTGGGTGTAAGGTAGAGATTCATGAAGAAGAGTCACTACAAGTCAGGAACTGTAAAACCTGTGCCCACACCTCCTCCCTCACCTCCATCCAAGGTCCTAAAGGAGCCTTCCACATCCATCAAGGTTGTTCAATTCCTATAAAATATACTGTCTCTGGGTGTAAGGCAGAGATTCATGAAGAAGAGTCACTACAAGTCAGCACTCCGCTACTTTAGAGAATCTCTTGCTGGCTGTCCGATAATAAAGTTACTGCTGTTGTATAGAAAACTTGTGCCATCCGGATTTGTGGAACAAAGCAAACAGCAACACCATGCTCATGCAGCCCTTTGTCTTTTCAGATGATGTAAGCCACAGGTTAGGTTGTGCTATTGAAGAACCCTTAGAAAGTTGCTGAATTGCATTTCATGGATGGCACACATTGCAGCCAGCAAGCTCCAGTGATTAAGGAAGTGATTGTTTAAAGTAATGGACATTCTGCCGGTCAAGCAGAATGCTTTATGTTGGATGATATCAGGCCTCTTGAATATAGACACAGCTGTATCTATCTGGGATTTTGCTTTGATCCTTAAGGGTGATGAGGCTTTATGAAGGAAGCTGACAGCCACTCATTATGGAATATCAAGGTTGTAAACTGATCTTAATGACAAGTTTATGCTAAAAGGAACCTACTTGTTTTGGGAAGCTGTTTATGGGTATAAATCCTAAAAGTCAATTATACCCAGTCCCAAGATGTCCCACTGTCCAGGAAGACTTGAATTTCCCACACATTCATCTTTGGATGAGCAGTTGGGGTTAACTTTGTTCCATATATACAGAGCACTTCTCTCAAATGAATGGTTATATTGTATTACTTCAGAATGAAAACCTACCATACTCTATGTTAACTTAGAATAATTGCTGTGCTTGGAGTTGCTTCCAATGATGAAGAACAATCCCTTTAGTTTGCTACAAATGGAAGATCAAGAATTCCAGAAAAATAAATTGTTAATTATAAAAGCTCAGCAGTATAGAACTGATTCAAACTAAATAATGTCATAAAAGCTTCTGTCATTTTGTGCTGTTCACACTGTGACAGAAACTTACTTTCTACAACCTGAGATGCTTTTGATTTAATGGCACTGTTCCAGAAATCAACTCAACAAATTCACAGCACAATGAGAGGACACTTGTTAGCAGACAAATACTGAAATGATGTTTGTATAATTTTTTATCCTGATAAAACACATCAAACTCAGGAACCATTTGAGATATTTTCAAAGGCAGGGCACTTTAACACAATGCCAATCACAATGGGTTGCAGTCAGTATTGGGGTTTTCTTGTTGTAATTTTTTTCTTTTAGTGTGGTGTGATTGCTAAAACATCAGTTAAAATGTATTTCATTCCCAGCTCCCTCTTATTTCTGTCCTGTTCTGAAGAAGTGTCATCATAGAATTATTCAGAAGAGTCTTTTTGGCCCATCAAGTCTCTAATGCCAAAGATATACTACTCCCTACAGTTTCTCATACTAGGCCCATCGCATTGAATATTATGCCACTTCACATGTTCATCCAATTTTTTTTTAATTTTCAGGTTTCCCACCTTAACTACCCACCCAGGCATGCATTCTGGGTATCCACTGCCCTTTGGTTGAAAATAATTTTTGTCAAAATCTCTCTAAACTGGTCTCAAATCAGACTCCATTCGGACTCAAATGCTTTCTCTGTTTCTCTGTTTACAGATGCTGCCAGACCTTCAGTACTTCTCCATCACTTTTTCCTTATTTACAGTTTCCAGCATTCCCAATAATTTGCTTTTATTCATTTTTTCATGCTTTGAATTCCCAATCCGAAACTGTGATTGAATAAGATGGTTGGAACTAGGATAAACATATTGTAAATAAAGAAATATGACACATTCTGAGCTCTTTATTTTCCTCAAAAGGCCTACAATAAATTCAAAGTGATACTAACTGTTCATTCATTCGATAGAAAATTGTTTTCAATATTCATACGGTAATGGATGTGGTATTTAATTTGTCGATGTTGAAATCATATTATATAATTTTTGTATTGTAGTTCATTTCTGATTCTAGAATTACAAAGGATTTACGCATATCAAGCAAGGATAACAAAAGTTAGAGTCAATATATTTACCTTTCAAACGTGTGACAATGACGTCCCTGTTTTACATACTTCCATGATTTTTTGCTGCACTTGATTGCATTGGATGATTCTGCATTCCTGACCTTGTCCTTCCGTTTGTCTTGCGTTTGTGAAATCACTTCAGGAAGCCATCTTAGCCAAAAAAAATATTTTCATTTAAATAACTGGAATGTGTCTACGATTTGAGAACTTCATGACCTACATTTGTTTCAGCAACATTCAGCTTGCAGTGGTGTGGTTGCATTCTTCATATTCGTTTCCAGTAAAGTACATTTATCCTATTATTCAGAACTGCAACATTCATGCTGAAATTTAGCAAGTATTGTTCAAAAACAAATTGCTCAAAATGCTGTGGAAATTAAAATTGACATTGAGTGTGTCCCAGTATTGGTTAAGCAGCTATGCTCAATTGATAGTTATCCTGCTTTTTAACTGGAAGTTAATTTCTAATACTTGCAAATGAAGAAATATACGATGCAAGTTTAATTCCCATCATACATCAAAAAGGAAAAACAAAACCTGCATTACCTGTGTCTCCATGCAATATGCCTTGTCCATGAGATCCAATCACCTCTTTTACATGGCTCAGTGGTTAGCACTGCTGCCTCACAGCACCAGGGTCCCAGGTTTGATTCCAGCCTCGGGTGACTGTCTGTGTGGAGTTTGCACATTCTCCCCGTGTCTGCGTGGGTTTCCTCCCACAGTCCAACGATGTGCAGGTCAGGTGAATTGGCCATGCTAAATTGCCCATTAGTCAGAGGGAAATGGGTCTGGATGGGTTACTCTCCGGAGAGTCGGTGTGGACTGGTTGGGTTAAAGGGCCTCTTTTCACACTGTAGGGAATCGAATCTAATAACGGGTCAGGTTAAGAAAATCAGTCTCTCGAAACACTGTAATGTTCAAAGTTGGCATTTAGAATCTGTGAGTTGGCATTTAGGCATTTTGCACAATCCGAACGTAGATTCCATTCTTAGAACTAAAGTCCTAAAGGTTCCTTAAGTGATGCCTGGCGTTGCTATGTTGATGATACATGGGAGAAGAAGGCATCTGTCATTTGATGAACTTGGCAAGAATTTCGTAGAAATTCCAATGGATGACTCTTAACTGCCTTTGAAAATGGAGAAAGTGAGGTCTGCAGATGCTGGAGATCAAAGTTGAAACTTTATTGCTGGAACAGCACAGCAGGTCAGGCAGCATCCAGGGAACAGGAGATTCGACGTTTCGGGCACAGGCCCTTCTTCAGGAATCCTTTGAAAATGACCCAGCAAGTCATTCAGATACAACTATGCTAGAAAGGAAAAATTGAATGAAAGTGGACAGACCACCTTGCATCAGACTAGGCACAGGAACTAACAACAGCAAAAATAGCCCTGTCAACCCTGCAAAGCTCTGCTTACTTACATTTGGGGGCTAGTGTCAAAACCGGGAGAGCTGTCTCACAGACCAGTTAAGCAACAGCCTGACACTGTTATACTCATTGAATTATATCTTACAGATAATGTCCCAGATATCACTATCATCCTCCCTGGATATGTCCTGACCACCAAAAGGACAGATACAGCAGAGGTGACAGTACAATGGTACTGGGGAGGGAGGGAGTTGCCCTGAGAGCCCTAATCACAAAGTCTCATGGCATCAGGTCAAACACAGGCAAGTGAACTTCCAACTGATTACCATATATCATCCTCCCTTAGCTGTTGAATCAGTGTTCCTCAATGTTGAACAACCTTTGGAGGAAGCACCGAGCGTGATACGGATGCAAGATATATACTGGGTGAGAAATTTCAATCAAGAGTGGCTCAGAAACAGCACTATTGATTGAGCTGGACAGCTCCTAAAGGACAGAGTTGCTAGACTGGATCTATGCAGGTGATAAGGGAACCAAGAAGAGAGAAAAATAAACCTGGCCTCACACTCATCATTCTTCTTGCTGCAACTACATTTGTCCATGACAGTATCACTAAGAGTAACCACCCCACAGTTCTTGTGCAGGCAAAGTCCTGCTTTTACACTGATAACTCCTTCCATCATGTTGCGTGGCATTAACATTGTGCTAAATGGCATAGACTTTGAACACATCTCGCAGCTCAGGACTGGGCATCCATGAGGAGCTGTGGGCCATCAGCAGCAACAGAGTTATACTCCAACGCAACCTGCAACATTATGACCTGGCATCCTCCCCCACTCAACCACTCAACTATGACCATGAATCCAGAGGATCAACCCTGTAAAGTGCAGGAGGACATGCAAAATTAGCTATCAAATTGGTTACCAACTACCAACAAGACTACTTACATGCCAAAGTAACAAGAAAGTAGTGGATCCAATAGCTTCCACAACTATTGGATCAGATTTAAGCTCTGCAGTACTACCATATCCAGTTGTGAATAGTGGTGGACAATTAAACAACTCACTGGAGGAGAAGGCTTCACAAATATCTATCCTCAATGATGGGGGCAGCCCAGTAAATCAGTACAAAAGATAAGGCCAAAGCATTTACAAAAGTTGCCAGGTGGATGATCTGTCTCAACTTCCTCCAAAGGTCCACAGCATCACATGTAATAGCCTTCAGCAAATTCCATTTACTTTACATGAGACCAAGAAAAAGTGGAAGGCACTGAATAATACTAATGCTACACTCTGATGGTATTCTGACAATAGTATACTGAAGACTTGTGCTCCAGAACTTGCTCCCGTCAACCCCAGCACCAATCTGTTCCAATACAATTACAATACTGGCATTTACCTGACAATGTTGGAAAATAGCCAAGGTATAACCTGTACACAAAAAGCATAACAAATCCAACCCAGCCGATTACCATCCCATCAGTCCTCTCAATTAGCAGAAAAATGATGGAAGGTGTCATCAATATTGCTCTCAAGCAGCACCTGCTCAGCACCAATTCACTCTGTGATGACCAGTTTGTGTTCCACCAGGGCCACTCAGCTCCTGACCTCATTATAGTCTTGGTTTAAATCTTGACAAAAGAGCTGAATTCCAAAGGTGAGACAAGAGTTCTTCCGCTGACATCAAGGCTATATTTGACCAAAATGTGGCATCAAGGAGATCTTGCAAAACTAGAATCAAAGAGAATCAAGGGAAAACTGCATTCGTTGGAGTCAGAAATGGCACGTAGGAAGATGGTTGTGATTGTTGGAGGTCAGCTATCCCAGCTCCAGGACATTTCTGCAGGAGTTTCTCAGGATAGAGTCCTCAGTCCAACCATCAATGACTTTTCTTTATTATAACATCACAAATAGAGATGTTTGCAATGATTGCACAATATTCAATATCATTCATGCCTCCTGAGATACCGAAGCAGCCCATGTCCAGCAAGGCATGGACAATATCCACACCTGGCTGACAAATGGCAAGGAACCTTTGCACTACACAAGTGCTAGGCAATGACTATATCCAATAAGGTACAATCTAACCATTTCCCCTTAACCTTCAATGGCAATACCCCGAATAATTCACTGCTATCAACATACGACAGATTACTATTGACCAGAAACTGAACTGGACTAGCCATATAAACACAATGTCTACAAGGGCAAGTGAAACACTAAGAATACTATAGCAAACTCTATTTTCCTCCTGGTGCTCTGGTTTCCTCCCACAGTCCAAAGATGTGCAGGTTAGGTGAATTGGTCATGCTAAATAGCCTATAGAGTTAGATGCATTAGTCGGGGGTCTGAGTGTTTCCACACTGTAGGGAATCTAATCTGAGATCTAATCTGAGTAACATATCTCCTGATATATCTAAGCCTGTCTAGTATTTATCCACCGGGTGGCACAGTGACTCAGTGGTTAGCACTGCTGCCTCACAGTGGCAGGGACTGTGCACAATTCCAGCTTCAGGCGACTGTCTATGTGGAGTTTGCACATTCTCCCCGTGTCTGCGTGGGTTTCCTCTGGACACTTCAGTTTTCTCCCACAGTCCAAAGATGTGCAGTATAGGTGCATTGACCATGCTGAATTGCACCATAATGTCCAGGGATGTGCAGCCTTGGTGAATTTGCCAGGGGAAATGCAGGGTTACAGGATTAGGGTAATGGGGGTGGGTCTGGATGGATTGCTCTTTTGAGTGTCAGTGTGACTCAATGGGCCAAATGGCTTGTTTCCACACTGTAGGGATTCTATGATTGTGTGATTCTGCGATGTACAAAAGAGCTTGACACCATCCAGGACAAAGCAGTCTGCTGTATTGGCAACACATCCTCAAACATCAACTCCCTCCATTGCCAATGCTCACTATCTGTAGTGTGTATCATCTACAAAATACTCGGCAGAAATTCAACAAAGGTCGTTAGAAAAGGTACCTTCCACACCCATGAATGCTGCAATCTTGAAGGACAAGAACATCAGCACCTACAGGTTACCTTCTAAGCTGCTCATATTCCACCATTCTTTCAGTGTCAGTAGGTCAAAGGTCAAAATTATGGAACATGAATAGTCAGGTTTGTTAAAAACACCATTAGCTTGAAATTACTCTGCAGCTTTACAGTGGTAGGTATTGGCATGCTCCAAATTGTACTGACATGTAAAACAGTACTGTAAAGGAATCAAGATGTGGCCTGATAGTACAATGAGGCTGATACCTGTCTGTTGCCAACTTCCATGGACAGGATGGGACAGGATGTGGTCACTGAAATGTTGGTAACTGCTGTCCAAGATGGAGGCTCACTAGTCTCACCATTCCAATCTAGGTTGGAGAATTGACTTCATTTTTCACAATTTCAGGAATCTCATTTCTGCTGAACTCATTATATTTTCCCAACTGGCTTACCAATGTCCACATCGCTCAGGAACTGGGAAGATTCCACCCATAGTGTTTTATATAGTGACCACTGGCATCTCAAGTGTTTTACTGGTAATGAAGTATTTGGGCTATGGAGATAGGGCTGGAGAGTGGAACTAATTCTTTTGGGGAGTTGGTACAGACATGAGGGGTCAAATGGCCTTGTTCTGTACTGTAAAATTCTATAAATCCTTGATTCTGAAGCATGGATACTGTTGGAATCCAAGAAACATACAGCAATCTCCATCAACCTGTAATGTAATATTGACCAAATAATCTATTTTTCCTTTTGGTGTGAATATGGGATAAATGTTAGCCAAGGTGCCTCAGATAATGCGGCTGTTCTTTCCAGGATAGTAATGGATTTTTATATCAACCCAAGCAACCAGCTGAGCCTGAATCTGATGGCATGATAGAAAGAGAGCATCTCCAATTGCATAGTGCTCCCACAGTATTGCATTGGAGTCTCTGCCTTAATTCAATAGTTCAAGTCAAGGAATGGTACTTGAACACAAATTCTTATGCTGAATTTGACAGTCTTGGAGAGGTTACTGCTTGCATTACCACTGGCCCATTATTAAAATCAGTTGAAAACTGAAGAACTTTAAGAGGTCTGCCTCACAGCATTGTTATGGTGCTGGTAACCTAGACAAACAGACAGTAGGATTTCCATGCTTCAATGGGAGAGAAGCCTCAACTTGGACAGCTGCTGGCCTATGTCATTGAGCAACATCTCTAACAGTTCAAACCAACATGCACTGCTGGGATTGCAAGGAGACCCTGGAACAAAGAGGCAATGGGAACCGGAGAGAAGCCATGGACCAGATATTTTGGATGAGGACGGAATCAGGAATCCTAGGGAGGGTTGTGGAAAGGGAAGGGGCGTGGGGGGTGGGAAATGAGGTTGGAAGTCAGGTGGGGAGGCACAAAAAGGCAGATAGCATCTTGGAAAGTGGTGTCCCTAATGTGACCCCTTCCTTTGCACAGTTTCAACAAAGTTCTTTCAAAAAGCAGCCTGCCACACTCACCTACCTGCCCATATTGATTGGAATATGGCAGGGGCAGAGTAATTTCAAACTAATGGTGTTTTTAACAAACCTGACTGGTATTCATGTTCTTTTTCAAAACAGTGAGTGGGCTGCCAATTTTACATCTGGGGCAAGAACATGTGGTGCTAATTCCCCAACATATTTTATGTACCTCTCCCACTACCTACAGCCCTACAGGAAACACACCCAGAAGGATCCATAAATCCAGCCCCTTGAGATTTGGAGATAACAGTCTTACTAACTGAGTGACAACTCTGACACAAAAGTATTATTGCTGCAACAAGCCAATGGGCATGGAGAATTCTGCAGAACATCCAACTCATTTGAGAGCAGATTTGATTTTTTGAGGAAAGTTGGTTCACTTCAATTATGAACTCAAATTAAAACATTGGAGTATAACACATAGCACTGTAAAAGGGCTGGCTAATGTAGCTTGCTGCCCATCAGGGATGAGATGATGTGCAGATGAAAATTCTGGGCTGCTTGTGTCATGATGACATAAAAAGTAAAGTAGGATTAGGCTATTGAGTTGGACAATCAGCCATGATCATGATGAGCAGGCTCAAAGGAGCGTCCTCCTGCTCCTATATTTTATATTTCTATTAATCTTTGCAATCTCATAAACTAATTTAAACATTGTGGACTGTGGAATTGAGAGAAAAAAACAGTTAAAAATGAGCTAGGACATTTTAAAACAGCTACCAAAACCACCTGACCTGACAGTAGCCAAATCTACAAAGTAGTGTCCAAAGGTTGGGCCTGAGTACCACATCCAGAAAAGGCTAGTCAAGGGATTAATTATATTCAAATTCATCTTCTGGAATGTATAGCTTATAATGAGACATGCATCTGCCTTTGCATAGGGATAAGACTTCTTGACAACAGATACTACTGGAACAAAGGCTTCTATCTAATACCTATTCAGCAAACGTTGGATTGAACATACCCTACATTCCCATCAATGCAAAGGAGAACTCTGAAAGTGGACCATTGAAATGTTATCTCCAGCTGGATTGTACTTTTTATGGACCAACGGCTAGGTTTTCATGCATCAAAACCATTGTTTTTACCTATGCATCAAAACCTGTCATGCTCAGGAAATCATTAACAAACATAATGTTCTGGACCTTGACACAATGGTTGTGTCATGACGAGAAGCTGCTGTCTCCATTTTCTCTCTTTCAAGAAGTTAACACTGGGTTCCCATAGAAACAGCAATGGAGAAAAATCATCAAGTAGCGAGACTTTTCGGTAATTGCAACATTTGCGTCAATCGACTGCATCTTAGAGCTGATCAACGTTAGCCACAGGTTAACCTTGCACCTCAAAGACAACCAAAGTAGCTTGATCTGTATATCCTTACATATTCCTTTGTATTGGTTACTATTCTCCTTTAACTTTGAACTTGGTGTAGGTATGTGCATGTGTTTCTAACGGGCCAGGTGACAGCACAAAGGCAGCATGCTTTGATGTCACCCTTTTTATGATTTGCCTCAGGTTTAACAGTTGACTCATGAAAACCTTGTTAATTGTCTCCTTGTTAGTCACAGCAAAAACAGTTAGCTATGCTTATGTCCAAAGATAACTTAAAGCTTTGTTGTGACTGACCGAGGAGTTTAACAGAGAGAAACCAGTTCATCCCATCTCATCTGGTCATAACAGTGGTGTGGATAATCAAGTCAGGTGAACCGGGATAAAGAAACCTTCTCTGGTGTCTAGAAAAATCACTGATCCCTCTCAATTACACAAAGGAATTTGTCATCTATCCTGTCAGTCTGAAACTTTACATGCTGCATGTTAGCACTGCCCTCTATAACTTTATAACAATGCTATAACTTATTCCTTCTGACAGAGTTGACCTGAAATAAAGAGGGAGCTTTTTTATTGTCTGCTTTGTCTTCTGAGGAATCTAAATTGAATAAATTACTGTCGTTTTATTTCCTTTCAAATTGTCTAGTGCATTGACTCTCCACGGTCTCCAGATTCTACAGCTGTCTCTGTCCCTGTCCAACTGCAACCTGTCTCTTCACCAATGATCTGCCCCATCCTGGATTTATTTCTTGCTACCCTCCTACCCATTCACCAAGTTCAAATTATTTTTAATATTTCTTACCTTGATGTTCTTTTCAGTTCTCTTAGCACCTAAACTAATTAGCAGCAATCTCTCCTCTCTGTCTCTTTTCGATCTAAAAGTGTTCCTAGTTATTTATAAAGCTAGCGCAGTTGCTTTCACATCACATTACCAATTACTTGTTAACAACTTCAACTACCAGTCAGGCACTTATTTCTATTTCCAAAACCAGATGCTTTGCAAAGTTTTGGATTTTTAGTTTCCTATATTATTGTATACCACTTTAAATCTCCAACCCATTTGCATTTCTTCTCTCCTTTCCTCAACATGAAATGCTCTGGCTCCAAGTTGACAGCTCATTATCTCTTAAGTACTGTTTTTACCACACGTATAATATTGATTTATCTTAACAAAGAATTCTCTATCAATATAAGATCATTATGATGAGTAAACTACTTTTTTAAGCCCTCAATTCTTCTAAACTCTTGGAATTGATTTCCTGCTTTGAAGTTTGAAATATTAAAAATAATTTGAACTTGGTGAAATTCAGATACCTTCAGCTGGCACTCATTTTGCTGTTGATGATATGCCTTCAGTTTTTTTTCCATCATGATTTTTGCAAATGTTTTACCCAGCCAAACTGAGCTGTTCATCCCAGCTTAGAATGCTTGCACCAAGCTGAAATATATTTAAGACAATAGCTCTTTTTCACCTAATGCACTTTTCAACAAGAATACAGTTATAGAATCATACTGCAAAGGAAATAGATCCTTCAATCCAGCAGTCTATGCCAACCATGTTGCCAAACAAAACTAATCCCACCTGCCTGCACTTGGCCCATATCCCTTCAAACTTTTCCTATTCATGAACTTACCCACATTTTTAAAATCATTGTAACTGTACCCACATCTACCACTTTCCCTGGAAGTTCATTCCACATGCAAAATACCCTCTGTGTAAAACAGTTCCCCTCATGTCCTTTTTAAACCTTTCTCCTCTTACTTTATAAATTTCCCCCTTAGTTTTGAATTACCCCACCTTGGGGAAAAGAGCCTTGTTGTTCCCCTTATCTATGACCCTCATGATTTTATGAACCTCAATACCTCATTAGAAAGTACTTTTCAAAGTCAGAATCTATATTTATCATCAATGTCTCACTGAACTTGAAGAATGCTGCTCACCTTCACAAAGTCTATGATCTTGTCCTTGCATAAAATGCACATTGATTGAACGCAGTAAATGTCACATAGACCTCCCATCTAACCCAGTAGCCACATCTCTTGGGCATGAAAACTGGCTCTCCGTTTTATTAGTGACAAGCATGATTTAGTGAAAAGGTGAAACTGAATGATTGATTTTGAGCATTATGAGTTTTGAAACCTGTTTGAACCTTATGTACAGCCTGTTTCATGACAGCCAAATATCTTGAAGCATTTTATAGTCAATGAAGTGATGTTAAAATCTAGTCATAATGTAATGCACAATTGCAGAAGCCAAGTTGGACACTCCCACAAACAGTAGCGTGATGATCACAAAATCATCTGTTTTTGAGCTGTTGATTGAGAGATAAACATTGTCTCGAACATCCAGGGTAATTACACTTTTTTTTAACAAGATAGGACTGTTGAAACTTTTAATTATATCTAAAGTCTTCAATTTAAGGTCTCTTAATTCTGAAAGGTAGCATTTACTCAATATTGCACTACTGAGTGTCTTTCTGTGCTCAAATCCTGAGCTAAGATTGGAATCCAGAACCTCACTATTCAAATGAGAGTGCCACCAAATGAACCATGTGGCCTGGTTCATGATATGAACTGATTAACTACATAATATTAGCAATGTTATCTTGGATATACATTATGCCTCATTTTTCAATTCATGCTCCTATTATTTTGTTTGTGCATACTTTATGAATGAAAGCATTTCCACAAACGTAACTTTGTGGAAATTTTTTTAAAATCAGATTCTCTTTTTAATTTTCTCTTATTACACATGCTTTTATCATGATCATGACTCCTGCTGAGTTGCAGCTTTACAGATACCCCGAGGTAATTTGACAACATGTCTTTTTTCCATTTATAAATCAAGATACGTGCTTTACGTTTAACAGCCATCATATTGAGAATGTGATTTTACAAGCTTTTGTTAACAGCAGAAGGCCTGTGGTTTTGCTCATGATGAGAGGGTTTACCACGAAGCAAAGTGCTGAAAGGGCATTTAAAACTGCAGATGAGTAAATAATAAACTGAAATAATGCATTGCAGATGCCAAAGGTGTGAAATACAAACCGAAATTGCTGGAGAAACTCAGCAGGTCTGGCAGCACCAGTGGAGAGAAAGCAGAGTTAATGTTCTGGGTCCATTGACCCTTCTTTAGAACTGATGGTAGTGAGGGCAAAGTGATATTTATGCTGATAACATGCAGTGGAGGGGAAGAAGAGTGAGCAGATATTTGGAGACGTAGCCAAGAGAAGTGAGAAATAAAGTTAGGCAGACAAAGGGATAGTTAATAGTAAGCCAGGGAAGAAGAAACGATGATAAAGGGGACTATGTGTAGATGAAAATGGATTGGCTGAGCTGAAAACAATCCATAACATGGCAGGCTTGGAGTGTGGGTGTGGGTGAAAGAGCTATGGAAGGAGGAGCGTTCAAGTTTTAAAATTATTGACCTCGATATTAAGTCCTGAAGGCTGTAAAGTTTCTAAGCAGAAAATGGAATGCTCTTCTTCCAGTTTGCACTGAGCTTCACCGGAGCATTGCAGCAAGCCTGGGCACAGAGATGTTGGCCAGGGAACAGGGTTCTGTGTCAAAGTGGCAGGCACCTGGAAGCTCAGGGTCTTTTTTACAGACAGGAGAAAATGTTTGATGGGTCAATTTGTACAGAAGAATACATTGGTACCAGAGGAAGTTAGCCGAAATGATAAAAACTGATAGATAGTTTAAAAAGATAAAAATTCACAAAGTAAGTGTTGGTCCTATAAAAAATGAATCTGGGTAATTACAATAGTCGTGGAAATAAAGAGATGGCAGACAAATTGAACAAATATTTTGCAACAGTCTTCACTAGGGAGGGTAAAAGTTTCATCCCAGAAATAGATGTAAATCAAGAATTGAAAGGGAGGGGAAATCTCAAAAAAATGCAATTACCGAAGAAGTAGTACTGAATAAGTTGTTGGAACTGTGAGTTGACAAGTCCTCGGAGCCTGATAGATTGCATCCTAGTGTCTTAAAAGTAGCAGCTAGTAGGCGAGCTGAAGCATTAGTTTTAATCTTCAAAACTCATTTGATTTGGGGAAGGTTTAGATTGTAAATCAGCTAATGTAACTCTATTCAAAAAGGGAGGCAGGCAGAAAGCAAGAAACTACGGATAGCTTAACATCTATCATAGGGAAAATGCTGGATACTATTGTTAAAGATGCTATGACAGACCACTTAGATAAGTTCAAGAAAATCAGGCGCAACAAACATGATTTTATCAAGAGGCAATACAGTACTGGTCACCCTACTTACAGAAACAAAAGGTTTGGCACTGGAAAAGCACAGCAGGTCGGGCAGCATCTGAAGAGCAGGAGAGTCAATGTTTCGGGTATAAGTCCTTCATCAGGAAGCATGCTAATATGTTGGAACCAGTTTCAGGAAGGTTTTCTACACCAATACCTGAAGTGAGTGGAAATCTTCATGAGGAAAGGCAAGATAGGCTAGGCCTGAGGCAGAGGTGAACTTAATTCAAACATGTAAGATCCTGGGGAGATTTGAAAGGGTGGATATATGAAGGATGCTTCCTGTTGTGGGGTAATCTAGAACCAGGGGTCAAAAATATATGGTTTAAAAATAAGGGAATTCCCATTTAAGGCAGAGATGAGGAAACTCGTTTTTCTCTCAGTGGGTTGTGAGTCTTTGGAATTCCTTTCCTTAAAATGGAGCAGATGCATAATTGTTAAATATTTTCATTGAAAAAAAATCAAAAGTATTGATTACTAAGGGGATGAAAGATCATTGGGGAAATGTAGGAATGTAGCATTAAGGTTAATATCAGATCAGCCATGATCTGATTGAATGGCAGAGCAGATCTTCATCCCTACCCCCATTCACCCATTGTATTCTTTGCTACTTTCCCCGACCTTTCTCTCTGACTTATCACCTCCATCCCCACCCCCACTCAGCTTTTGTACTCTATGCTACTTTCTCCCCGCCCCCACCCCTCTCATTTATCTCTCCACTCTGCTGGCACCTGCCTCTATTCCTGATGAAGGGCTTTTGCTCAAAACGTCAATTTTCCTGCTCCTTGGATGCTGCCTGACCTGCTGTGCTTTTCCAGCACCACTCTAATGCAGGGGCATGGGAACCCAGACTGTAGCTTTAGGGTGCAGGACCTGGAGTGTAGGGAGGTTAGGAGCATGGCATCAATTTCAAAGGATGGTGCCTGTAAACAGGAAAGTGGTTTGAAGTGTGTATACTTCAATGCAAGAAGTATATGAAATAAGGTAGGTGAACTTGCAGCGTGGGTTGGTACCTGGGACTTCGATGTTGTGGCTATTACGGAGACATGGGTAGAACAGGGACAGGATTGGCTGTTGCAGGTTCCAGGGTTTAAATGTTTTAGTAGGGTCAGAGGTGGGGGTAAAAGAGGGGGAGGTATGGCATTGCTTGTCAAAGATAGTATTACAGCGGTGGAAAGGACGATGGATGAGGACTTGCCATCTGAGGTAGTTTGGGCTGAGGTTAGGAATAGGAAAGGTGAACTCACCCTGTTAGGAGTTTTTTACAGGCCCCCTAATAGTCCTAGAAACGTAGAAGAAACGATTGCGAGGATGATTCAAGAGAAGAGGGAAAGTAATAGGGTGGTTGTTATGGGGGACTTTAACTTACCTGATATTGATTGGGAAAGCTATAGCTCAAGTTCGTTAGATGGGTCAGTGTTTGTTAAATGTGTGCAGGAGAGTTTCCTGACACAATATGTAGACAGGCCAACAAGAGGTGAGGACAGACTGGATTTGGTTCTGGGTAACGAACCAGGCCAGGTGTTAGAATTAGAGGTAGGTGAGCACTTTGGGGATAGTGACCATAATTCGGTGATTTTTACACTCGTGATGGAGAGGGATAAGTGTGTACTACAGGGCAAGAGTTATAGCTGGGGTCAGGGAAATTATGATGCGGTGAGGCATGACTTAGGATGTGTGGCTTGGAAAAGTAGACTCCAAGGCAAGAGTATAAATGATATGTGGAACTTGTTCAAGGGGCAACTACT
>NC_057713.1:50132245-50181924 GCF_004010195.1 Chiloscyllium plagiosum
AACGAGTTGTGAGTTCATGGAATGCCCTGCCAGTAGCCGTGGTGGACTCTCCCTCATTATGGGCATTTAAGCGGGCATTGGATAGGCATATGGAGGATAGTGGGCTAGTGTAGGTTAGGTGGGCTTGGATCGGCGCAACATCGAGGGCCGAAGGGCCTGTACAGCGCTGTATTCTTCTATGTTCTATGTTCTATGTTCTAATCTAGACTCTGGTTTCCAGCATCTGCTGTCTTTGTTTTTACCCAGGCTTGAAGGGCTGAATGTTGATATGTTGGTGTGTTTGTATAACATCATTCCTGCTCATTTCACTTTATCTGAGCACATCATTATTGGTTAACATTTTCCATGAAGCAATCAAGATATTCTCAGAGAGAGAAGCAAGTAGGAAGATAGTTTGTGGGGAATTTCAGTTCATTAAATGTTTTGTGAAGCAAACATCTCAGATGTGCAAAGGACACATCTCAAGTCATTTCCTGTTGTAAGTGATCATCAATGATGTTGCTGATGGATAGTCTGAGAATTGAAACATAGTCCTAATTAACCTAAATGTCCTTTTTAAAGTCAGTGTTCTGTTACTCCCTGTGGGCACAGATTCTAAGAATACACATGCTGAAGCCAAGTAGGCTAGGCAAACGATAATAAGGCAAACTATAGTAATGTAACAGCAATTTATAGACCTTTAAAGGGGTTTTACTAGTGCACCATTAGAATCCCTATCTCTGAGCTGGAAGGCCCAACTTCTCTAGAGGTGTGTCATAGCATATCTGATCAGGCTAGTTCAAAATTTCTATGCATCTCTGGCTCCAACTCTCAGAGATAGGTCAGATTTTATATTGCCCTGACAGCCTATCTTTTGGCCACTCATTATTCAGTTAAAATAATTCTTGCACACCTTTTGATTAATGCAGTGATTCTCTCATCTTCACTTTTTAATCCTTACCCACAGCAACTCATTATTAATTTTCATCTGCCCCCTAGGATGGTTCCCATCCTCCCTCTCCAAAGGGCTCATGGGTCTGTTATGGACCAGGCCAGATCCCCTCAAAACAATTCAAGAATGTAGCCCAGACCTTAACTTTTCTCGTTGTTTTGAGCATGTGTACAGTGAATATTCCATGTGTGATGTAGCTGGTCAAAACCCCTCGATTTTAAACAAAACAGGATTTATTTACAGAGTACCAAATGAAATGCAAACAAAAAAGCACAGAATGCAGAATAACGTAAGCAATCCGAAAACCCAACAGACTATCCCAACTTAATGATGCTGTTCCAAATGCCTGCAACAGTACCCATAATTAAAAAAACCCTTGGTAAAAAAGGTAAAATCAGGCACAGGTTCTTATAGAAGAGATGTCAAGGAGAGAAATGACAGAGAGATTTAGCATGGAAGCTCCTTTCACTGTAGCTGTTTCCTTGACCAGCAGCCTCTGAACAGCCAAACTGTTAAAACCAAACCAAACCAAACAAGACCAGAGAAAACTGAGCTGGGGGAGCTGGTCACTCACCTTTCATTGTACACATGTCTTTTTTTAAAACTTGAAAGCCTTTTGCCTGAGGCAATATCTGTTAGCTATAATCAAATTGTCCCTAAAACCCATCCAAACCAGACACATTGGAACCTTTGTCTTCACAAACCCTCTGAAAAAAAACCAAGGACAACTTAACCTTGTTACAGCAGCATCTTCATCATTCCTTTCCCCTTAAAAAAAGATGAACCATCAATATCCAAACATGGCTTCATTTTAATCCCCTTAATCATGCACTGTTAGTACACTACAACACACATATATATTTCATTGACTATAAACATGTAAACATGCACACTAAATTCTATTACAGTCTGTTTTACTCCCATCATCGAACACCTCTTTTTCTCAGCTAAGTCTCGACAATGTATCAGCAATCATATTTTCTTGTCCTGCCACATGCACAATTTTCAAATTTAATAGCTATAACAACAAGCTCCAAGTCTGGAAGTTTTGTCCTTAAATTTCTCTACAAGCCTCAGTGGGTGATGATCAGTGTAGATGGTTGTCTCAGAGACATTACTGGTAACACAAATGTTGAAATGTTGTAATATCAGCACTAATCTCAAAGTCCCTTTCTCAACTGTCAAATATTTTTGCTGATGAATGTTCGATTTCCTGGAGAAATACCTGATAGGTCTTTCTCTTTTCTCATCATCCTCCTGTATAAGCACAGCACTGACACCCACATCACTTGCATCGATAGGCACCTTAAATGACTTTGCATAATTAGGTGTGGCTAACACTGGGATAGTGGTCAACACAGCTTTCAGACTGTCAAATGCCTTGTGACAGTCCACTGTCCACTGAAATTTCTTGCCGTTCTTTAGTTATTCAGTAAGTGGAGCATCTACACTGCTAAAATTTAGTACAAATTTTCGATAAAATCCACTCAATCCCAGGAATCGTATGTTGCTCTTTTTGTCGATGGTATGGAAAACCCCTCAATTATATTTGTTTTTGCATTCCATGGGGCCATTTTTCCAGTAACATGGCCGAGGATGTCTACTTGGGGTTTGGTAAATTCGCTTTTAGCCAGGTTTATCACCAAGCCTGCCTCTCGAAGTCTACCAAAACTTCTGATAAATGTTGCACATGTTCCTTCCATGTGTGACTAAAAAATCATGAGGTCATCTATATATATGACACGATTGGGTAATCCAGCAATTACCTATTGGTTAGCTTCTGAAATGTGGCTGGCACATTTTTCTAACCAAATACCATGACTTTAAATTGATATTGTCCATTTGGCACTGTGAAAACCTAAATTGTCTTCGCTCTTTCGGACAAAAGTACCTGCCAGTATCCTCTGAGCAAGACCAACTTAGAAATATAAGTTACTTGTCCCACCTTTTCAATACAATCTTCCAAGCATGGAATTGGATATGCATCAGTCTTTGTAACTGCACTGACTTTGCAATAGTCCACACATAATTGTTGGGTATCATTTGGTTTTGGCACTATTACTACAGGTGAGCTCCAGTCACTGTACCTCACTTCAATTATGTCGTCTTGGAGCATGCACTCAACCTCCTTTTGAACCTGTTCAAACTTTAGAGGCTTATGTCTATAAGGATGTTGCTAAATCAGAACAGCATCTCCTATAGCTACATTGTGCACAATTAGGTTAGTGCTTCCCAGCTTAGTTCCACATATCTCCCCATGTGACAGTAATGATCCTTTCAGGTCATTTCAATTTTCCTCTGGAAGATAACTCAATAACTTATCCCAATTTTTAACAACTTGCTCATTGTCCAATTTAATTTGAGGAATGTCCAATTTAGGATCCTCTGAACTTGGTTCTTCACTCTGTGTTTTAACCAATAACACATTTTTCTTTTGCTTTCCTTCCCTGTCAAAATATCTTTTGAGCATACTCACATGACACACTCTATGAGATTTCTTTCTGTCTGGAGCCCTTATCAAATAGTTCACCTCAGTCAATCTCCTTTTGATTTGATGAGGTTCACTAAACCTTGCTTTTAAATGTTCACCTACCACTGGAAGTAGCACTAACATCTTATCTCTGATAGCAAAATTGTGAGTTCTTGATTTCTCATCTGCTTCCTGTTTCAATGTATCCGTGATACTTTTAAATGCTGTCTAACCAACTTCTCCACTCTAATTAATCATTCCCCAAAACTTGATACATAACCTAAATATGTGCTCTCTGAATTCTGATTTACCAATTTCTCCTTGATCACTTTTAGCGGTCCTCTCACTTCATGCCCAAAAACTAATTCAAATAGACTGAATTTGGTTGATTCATTTGGTGCATCTCTGATCGCAAAAAGCACAAACAGAATTCCCTTATCCCAATCATCTGGATAGTTTTGACTATAAGCCCTCAACATGGTCTTTAATATCCGAGGCCACCTTTCTCATGTCCCTGTGATTCTAGATGGTACGCAGTAGATTTGAATTGTTTTATTCCTAAGGAGTCCATAACTTCCTTGAATAATTTCAATGTGATGTTTGAATCTTGATCTGATTGTATCTCTATGGTTAGTTTGTATCTTGCGAAAAATGTAAGTAACTTCTCTGCTATCATTATAGCTGTGATATTGCAAAATGGAATAGCCTCTGGAAATCCAATGGACGCGTCCATTATTGTTACCAAATATTGTTTCCCACTTTTTGTTTTAGGCAGGGGTCCTATGCAGTCAAGTAAGACTCTTGTAAAAGTTTCCTCAAATGCAGGAATAGGTTTAAAAGGTGCAGGTGTTATTACTGCCTGTGGTTTTCCAATTACCCAACATGCGTGACATGTCTGGCAAAATTCAGCTACATCCTTGTGCAGTCCAGGCCAGTAAAAATGTTTTTGTATTTAGCTTGAGTTTTTCTTAACGCTAGCTGAAAGTGTGTTGCTGGAAAAGCACAGCAGGTCAGGCAGCATCCAAGGAGCAGGAGAATTGACGTTTCGGGCATGAGCCTTTCTTCAGGAAAATTCTAGCGAAACGTCGGAAATGTCGATTCTCCTGCTACTTGGTTGCTGCCTGACCTGCTGCGCTTTTCCAGCAACACATTTTCAGCTCTGATCTCCAGCATCTGCAGTCCTCACTTTCTCCTAGAAGATTTTTCTTACCCCTAAATGATCCTCAAATGGTAGTTCATGTGCCACCCGGAACACCTCCTTTCTATAAGCCACTGGTGATATGACTTGATGAATGTCTACCCATTTCTCATCTGCCTGAATATGTCAAGGTCTCCATTTCCTCATTAAAATTTCATTCTTAAGATAGTAGCATTCAGGGATACATCTAGATTCTTCTTCCGCGTATACTTTTTGATATAATTAGTATAGTATCTACGGTAATTCAGTTACTCTCTGAGCTAACGATTTATACTTTGTCAGTCATTTGCTCCTGTTTTGTGTCAACCATTTGATCAAACAGAGTCTCTGATAATTCCACTCCAACCTTCTTATCTGTACTCTTTGATCTCTCCTGTTTCAACTGGTGACTTTGTGACCTCGTTACCACACAGTTGGGAAAAATCTGAGGATATGGGTCCTGCGATAGTTCAGTAGCCTGAACTGGCTTTTCAACCACAGTAGGCAGCACTCCTACCTGTGAAATAGCTATATTGTTAGCAAGGTAGACAGGCAGGTAGCTGGATGAACACAGCGAGCCAGACAGCATCAGGAGGTGGAGAAGTCAACATTTGAGTGTAACCCTTCTTCAGGACTAGGGGTGGGTGTGGGGGAGTTGCAGATAAAGGGGGTGGCGGGGACAAGGTGATGAAGTGGGGGTAAGTGAAGACAGGTAGAGGGTACAACCTGGTTGGTTAATGGGAGGAATGGATCCGGTAGGTGGCAGGGAGAAGTGGGAGGGGGGAGGGGCTGGGAAGGGAGTCAGGGGATGGGAAAGGAGGTTATTTAAAATTGGAGAACTTAATGTTGAATCCTCCAGGCTGTAGGCTGCCCAGGTGGAAAATGAGGTGTTGTTCCACCAATTTGTGGTTTGGTTCATTATGGCAATGGCGGAGGCCAAGGATGGTCATGTCAGAAAGGGAGTAAGAAGGGGAATTAAAATGGGCAGTGACTGGGAGGTCCAGCCAGTCCCTCTGGGCCTGGCTGGGATGCTTGGTGAACCGTTCCCTAAATTTACGTTTGGTCTCCCTGATGTACAGAAGACCACAGCGTGAGAACTTGATCCAACAAACTCGGTTGGAAGAGAGGGAGGTGAACCTCTGACTCACCTGGAAGGATTATTTGGGGCCCTGGATGGAGGTGAGGTGATGGTGTACTGGCAGGTTTTACATCTTGTCCAGTTGGAGGGGAAGGTACCTAGAGGTTCGGGGGGGAGTTGGTGGCGATAGTGGCACAAAATAAGGATTGTCACAGAGAAGGGTGAGAAGGGGAAGATGTTCTTGGTGGTAGGGTCTAGTAGGAGTTGGCAGAAGTGTTTAAGGATGATGCGTTGAATGCAGTGACTGGTGGGGTGGTAGGTGAGGACCAGGGGGACCCTGTCTTTATTGCGTGAGGGGCACTGGGTTTAGAGCAGTGGAGCAGGGAATGGTAGTGATACGCTGGAGGGCAGTCTGGATGACAGAGGGGGGAAGCACGTTGTTCGAAATAGGTGGACACCTGAGATGCTTGGGAGTGGAATGTCTCCTCGTCCGAGCAGATGTGGTGAGGCAGAGGAAATGGGTGAATGGGATGGAGTTCTTGCAGGATACTGGGTGGCGGTGGTAGTGCTGTCCCTCCCCTTTCTTGATCTCTCCATTTCTAGCCCCGGTGACAGTCTCCAGACAGGCATTTACTATAAACCCACAGACTCCCATAACTACCTGGACTACACCTCCTCCCACCCAGTATTCTGCAATGATTCGGAGAACTGCAAGAACTCCATCCCATTCTCCCAATTCCTCCACCTCGCTGCATCTGCTCAGACGATGAGCCATTCCACTTGCGAGCATCCCAGATGTCCACCTATTTAGAACAACGTGCTTCACCCCCTTTGTCATCCATGCAAAACCTACCGGTACACCTCCATCCAGGGCCCCAAACAGTCCTTCCAGGTGAGACAGAGGTTCACCTGCCTCTCTTCCAACCTAGTTTACTGCATCAGGTACTCCTGCTGTCATTTTCTCTACATCAGGGAGACCAAACGTAAACTTGGGGGACAGTTCATTGAGCATCTCAGCCAGGCCCAGAGGGGCTGACCGGACCTCCCAGTCACAGCCCATTTTAATTCCCCTTCCCACTCCCTTTCTGACATGATCATCCTTGGCCCCCTCCATTGCCACAGGGAACCAAACTGCAACTTACCCGAAACATTGATTTCTCCACCTCCTGATGCTGCCTGCTTTGCTGTGTTCTTCCAGCCTCCTGTCTGTCTACTTTGGATTCCAGCACCTGCAACTTTTTTTGTCTCTAATATCATTAGCAGGACAAATTGTATTCCTGGAGCTGAAAATTTGTCCAGTACTCCTACCACAACTTCTCCACTCGTCACCGGACGCTCTAACCTCACTCTACATAATTTAGCGCTTCTTATCTCAGCGTGAATTCCCATTACTAGCACCTTTTCTGGTAATAGTCCTTCAGAAGTACGTATCTCCTCATCTTTCAACATCAAAGATTGACAGGATCCTGTATGTCGTAATATTGTAACCTCTTTACCTGCTGCTTCTGGCCTATGCGAGTGAACTTTACCTTTGCAGGTATATGGTTTAAGAAGATCTGGCACTTCCTCCTTAACCAACCCCCAACCAGCTTGTACATGCTGGTGCAGCTTTCTAGCCTCCACTCTGCTTTCCATTACCACTCCAACAAAATTCACTGGCTTATCCTGTTTTCTGACATCTGGCTTCTCAGTGCTTTTCCTCAACCACCAACACTGTGATTTCATGTGGCCTATTTTATTGTAGTGAAAACACTGGAGAGTTTTAACTTTTCTTTCCCTTTCAAGGATTTCCTTTTTACCCTGTGGTAAATAATCCTTATGATCTTCACTGAGATCTACCTTTCCCTTTCCACGTGAGGATTTATCTTTTCCCCAATTTCTATCCCTCACAGATTGAAATTGATTTTGGAAGCCAAACTTTGATTTAGGGGCCAACTGATAACCATCAGCCATTTCAGCTGCTGATCTTGCCATTTTAACTCTCTGTCCCTCCACCTGAGATCTCATTACTTTAGGAAGTGAATTTTTGAACTCCTCCAAAATAATCATCTCTCTTACAGTATCATTGGCTTGCTTTATTTTTAATGCTTTATCCATCTGTCGAAATTACTTTGTTTGATCCTTTCAAACACAATATAGATTTGATCACAGTCCCTCCTTAGATTCCTGAAACAATGTCTTCAGGCTTCTAGTACAAGGTCCTATGCTCTTAAGATGGCTTTCTTCATCTGCTCATACACCCCAGTTACCTCCTCTGATAGTGATGCAAATACCTCACTAGCTTTACCACAAGTTTTGTTTGGATCAACAAAACCCACATGGTCACTGGCCACTGCATTTGTTTAGCCACCTTCTCAAATGAGATGAAAAATGCTTCCATATCTTTCTCATCAAATTGAGGAAATGTGTGAATATATTTAAAGAGATTCTCACCAGGCCGTTGGCTACCAGTGCTTTGCTCATTCTCACTCTCTTCCTCACTAGGCTTACCTTCAGCCTTCATCTCCATCCTTTTATGCTGATTTTTCTGTCTAAGTGCCAATTTCTGAATTTCAAACTCCCTCTCTTTCTTCTTTTCCCCTTTTTCTTCTTTTCTCCCTCTTCTCTCTCTCTCTGTCTTGCTTTCTTTTAGTTCTGCTAAACAATTTGTTCCTTTTCTCTTTCCTCCGCTTTTAATCGTAATTCAACAGTTTCATTTCTTTTGTCCTTTTCTTTTGCCTCTAACTTAAGCTGCTTCATTTTTTATTGAATTTTAGCCATCCCGAAAGATTCTGATGGTATTTCCACCAAATTTAAATGCTAAGCTATGACAGTAATTATCTCTCCATTCCTCACAGAATGAGGCAGCTCCAATTCCAGAATGTCTGCTAATTCCAGCGGCTTGGCCTTAATCACCTTTTATAAAAATCCCATGGTCACTTCTTCCACCTCCAGAAAACTCTTAGTGGCTGAAAGAGCCATTGCTAAACCAAGAACTGTCCAAACCAACCTAATTCAACTCTCAGAACAAAAACAACTAACACTTACCATTCGCTGCCTTCAAGTCCAGCAACCCTAATCCCAAATAGAAACTACAGAACAAATCCCACAAAGAGCCCCCAACCTGTTACGGACGAGGCCAGACCCCCTCAAAACATTTCAACACTAGGTAGCCCAGACCTTAACTTTTCTAGTTGTTTTGAGCAGTTGTACAGTGGATATTCTAAGAGTGATGCAGCTGGTCAAAACCCCTCGGTTTTAAACAAAACATAATTTGTTTACAGAGTACCAAATGAAACAGAAATAAAAAAGAACAGAATGCAGAATAACTTAACCTATCCAAAAGCCCAATAGACTATCCCAACATAATGATGCTGTTCCAAATGCCTGCAACAGTACCCATAAACACCCTCTTGGCTAAAAGGTAAAATCAGACACAGGTTCTTATAGGAGAGATGTCAAAGAGAGAGAGATGGCAGAGAGATTTAGTATGGAAGCTCCTTCCACTGTAGCTGTTTCCTTGACCAGCAGCCTCTGAACAGCCAGACTGCTAAAACCAAAACCAAACCAAACCAGACCAGAGAAAAACTGAACTGGGAGAACTGGTCACTCACCTTTTATTGTACACATGTTTTTTTTAAACTTGAAAGCCTTTTGCGTGAGGCAGTATCTGTCAGTTATAATCAAGTTGGTCCTAAAGCACATCCAAACAGGACACATTGGAACCTCTGTCTTTACGAACCCTCGGAAGAAAAACCAAGGACAACATAACCTTGTGAAAGGAGCAACATTTTTGGTTTGGGTTGTGGGCATGGAAGGTGCTGTTCAAAGAACATTGGTAAATTTCTGGTATCTTGTAGATGGTAGACAATGCTGTTACAATGCATTGGTGTAGGAGAGATTGAATGTCTGTGGATATGGTGCCACTCAAACGGGCAGTTTTATCCTGGGTGGTGTTGAACTACACTCATCTAGGTAAGTGGGAAAAAATTCATCACATTCCATATGTCTTGTAAATTGTGCCCAGAGTTTGGGTATTAGGAGTTGAGTTGTTGCAGAATTCCTAGCCCCTGACCTGCTCCTGTAGTCATAGTATTTATCTGGGTAGTTTAGTCCAGTTCTCAGTCAATAGTGAGGAATTCAGTGATGCCATTGAATGTAAATAGTTAGATCCTTCTTGTTAGAGACGAGATTGCTTGCACTTGTGTGTGTTTCTTGTCACTTGTGGATATTGTCCAGGTCTTGCTGCATTTTGACATATACTGCTTCAGTCTCTGAGGAATCATGAACAGTATTGAACATTGTGCTATCATCAGTGAACATCCCACTCTGACCTCATGATGATGGGAAGGCCATGGATAAAGCAGCTGAAGTCAGTTCAGTCTAGGACAATAACCTGAGAAACTAGAGCTCTTGTGCTGCAGTGATTGTGTCCTTACTTCTGAACCAGGAGGGCTACGTTCAAGTCCCACCTGTTCCAGAGATGTGTTGTTACATGTCTGAACAGGTTGATTAAAAATATCTTAGGTAAAGAACTACTGCAGAAATGTCCTGAACTTGAGATAACTGATAGAGTCATAGAGTCGTACAGCACAACCATCTTCCTTTGTGCTTGTCTGAGCTATGCCACCAGTGCTATGCCACCAGTGTCGGGATTTTCCCCGATTTCATTGATTCCAGATTTGCAAGTGTTCCCTGATGCCACAGTTGGTCAAATGCAGATTTGATGTCAAGCGTAATCACTCTCACCTCACCTCTGGAATTTAATATTTTGTTCATTTGTAAGCCATGACTATAATGAAGTTCGGAGCTGGGTGGCCCTAGTTGAACCCAAAGACAGGGTCTTTGAGCAGATTATTGTAAAGCAAGAGTTGCTTGGTAGCACTTTGTGTTGATGAGACTTTCCATAATGTTACTGATGATTGAGAGTAGACTTATTGGATGGGTTGGATTTGTCCTACGTTTTGTATACAGGGCATACCTGGACAATTTTGCACATTGTTGTGTAGATGTTATTGCTGGAGCTGTACTGGAACAGCTTGGCTAAGGGCGCATCATGTTCTGGAGCACATGGCTTCAGTACTGTTGCTAGATTGTTGTCTGGGCCCATAGCTGTTGCAGTATCTAGTACTTCCACCCTTGATGTTACATAGAGTAAATTGTATGGACTGAAAACTGGTATCTGTGATCCTGCAAACTTCTGGAGTACGATGAGATGGATTCTCTGCTTGGCACTTCTGGCTGATAATGGTTACAAATGCATCAGTCTTATCTGAAGTATCTCTCCAAGGCTATTGTTAGTTGTGCCTTAATCCATTTTAAAGGAATTTCTTCTCAAACCTCTGTTTCCATCCTGTCTGTAAACATTTTCTTAAAATTCACCTCTTTTTCTAAGTTTATGTCATACATTTGAGATCTGTTAATTTTAAAAGCACCTCTGTTAACATCTCATGAACATTTTTTCTAGTTAATGTTGTTGCTTTAACAATGAAATTTAAAAAGAAATGAACACTTTGGTGGGATAGCTGAAAAGTGACTCGCTGTGTTTTTGAAACAAGTCTTAGTTAAGTGTACATGTTACTTTATTTATATTAAGGCACTGAATATACTTATTTCAGTCATTTCACGGTAGTGCACAAAAAGCAAAACAATTTTCAGTTACTTTTATTGAGAGCTGAGTAGAAATAATTGAATCTGAACGAGGGACTCTTTATTCTCGAGCCGTATAAATCTTTATTTACAATTCTCAGTGATACATCAGATCATGCAAATTTCTACAGTCGCGTTTAGGTCACAAGATGTCAGCAACTTCACAGCATAAACTAATATGAATGAAATCCTGTAACTGCCAACTCACAGGAAAGATTTACCATATATGGAACAAGTCTTACGTGACATCACTGAACTTGTCTCAAAAGAACAAATACTGAACATTAAACTTAGCAAGACAAATGTTGACTAAGCAAATCGACTGAATCCTTCATACTGAATGCACAATATTATTCTGATCGAGACATTATGTTTAAGTTTTAAAGAAACCTTTTTTCAAGAGTTGAGGCAATGGACTGATCCAGAATCTCCCACGAGCTATTGTCCATTCCAGGTCTTTGTAGCAGCCTTTGTTCCTCCATCTATATATGTATAATTTTTTTTCTCTCTCTCGACATTTGGTGCTGCAGTGGCTATGAGCTGCAAGCTGTAGAGACTGCGAGAATGTGCTTCACCATTCCAGTTCACTAAGTGCTGTACAGTGAATGCATCAATCCGGCTGGACAACTGCTGTTTACTGGGCAGAACACCGTTCAGGATTAGGTGTATTCACTACACACGTGTTCTGAACAGAGAGTGATCCGTCAGAAGAGGTGAGTGCTTTTGTATATGTGTATATATAATAGCTGCTCAATTCATTTTTGACTGTCGCCATCCTCATCCTCAGTCTGGGTCAGGCTCAGTTCACCGTATTACATCTGCACAATATTTACAGATCCAAACCCGGCTGATTGGTAACAATGTAAACTCGCAGTAAGATTGTTTATGCTCTTAATGTTTTGCCCCACATACCAGCAATCATTGTAAGGTATAAAGAAACGACCCTAGTTGGTTGTGCCTCATACAGTAATACTGTATTTTGAAGGCATTTAGTGCATGACTTGGGTTGTTTAATATTATTTCCTTCACACAAAGTATTCATTCAAACCCATACTATTTACAACTGCTCCAGGGCTGGTTTTTTTTTAGATCATTTAAAAGTGGTGTACATGCAGAATTGATTTGGAACAGCACTTATGTAAAGCGATGGATCTGATGATGCCATTTGAAATGAAACCAGTTTCAACAACGGAGGAACTGGTTCAGATCTGTGTTAATCCAGGTCCAGGATATTCACCATTCACGAGCATTTGTTTAAGGAAACCTTTTACAGCTTTGAAACAAATGCTTGATTTGTGAAGTGCGCCTGGAGTAGCCTTTGATCCTAACATCGAGCATGAGATCTGTAAAGTCATTTGCTGTAGCGAAGGCAAATCAAATTTGTATCCACAAGTGCAATAAATTAATTTGAAGAAACAAGCTTTTTCTTTATTGACATACGTGTTGGACGAATTGGGTACAGAATATGTGATGACAAATGGATTTCAATTTCTTTTGTGGCATGTACTTCTTGCACTCAGATATAAAATTTAAATCGTCATTGTCGTGCTTGCTGCACATCGGTGCCAATGCACTAATTAGTAGGATCTGTTAGTTTTTCATTCCATTGGCTTTCAATTAAAAATACTGACTACCTTAAGATTTATTGATTCAGTATGTTGGTCAGTCTTTACTTTATTGGATATGGCTGAGCATGTACAGGGTTGTTAAGCTATCCTTAAGACAATGAAGTCTGCGGAACGCTAACTGCTTTTGAAATGTTTCCAAATCATATCCCACATAGTTGATCAATGTAGCAAATGATCAGAGTAAACATGCTCCTCATTGGATTCTTGTGGATATATTGGGGAAGAACATTTTTAGGAGCTCAAAGTATTTCCCACAAAAAATTATAGTCATATGAGGAATTTCTAGGACACCCTTTATTTACTTATATTTTAAGGTTTGATGTAAGACAATACAAATGCAGAAACTTATAAGAGATTTAGTCAGGATATTAGATTGATTTAGATCCTGACAAACTGAAAACACTGTAGTAATTATATAAATGTTTTGACACCCCCACTTCCTTCCATCTCCTCAAAAAACTGGATTTTTTTTTCTTACTTGCCTTGCCCCAGTAATCTGATGAAAGCATTATCTGAAGGAAGTGTGCTGTGCAATGGTTACATTTTATGTTCATAATAGCATATACTGACAGGAGAATTAGGCTTTAACACTGACAAAAGATAATAGCCACAGTACTATCAGAACAGTTTTACCATAAAAGAGGTGAGAGCCCAGGGCAGTTGTACACGTGACTGGCGTTATCGTTTTCCTGAGCTGTGTTAATGCACTTTGCCAGCTCATGGTCTGCTATTTGTTGACTGTCAAACTATAGCATTTTATTGTTTGATGAGACTAGATGCAGAGCGATAGCTGGTTTGTGATGCACAGTCTTCAAGTCATCTGGCCTCATACATTCAAGACTAGTTCATACTGTTGAGTAATCCATGCTTCATCACTCAATACATTACACAATTTCATATATTGAGCTTGACTTCTCTTAATTTATCTTGTTTTCAAGAAAATGTGTCAACGTTTTGTCATTACACTTAGACTGCATGGAGAAACAGGTGGTTTGTGATAAGAATAGCAGATTCATAATGTCAGGAGTATATAATTGCAATGGAAATGTGATGTCAGAAGTGTTCAATTATAATGGCTGCACAGTTAGATTAATAGAATTACAAAATACATATAATAGAGATGTGAAATTAAAATGGTTGCCTGGTACAGTGAAACTGAAATCGATTGCAGTTTTTCACATTGGAAAACTAACATAATTTTATTCTCTTAAAATAGAATATGATCAAAAGGTACTAATTATCCACTAGCAATCTTTTTTAGAAGTATCAATGCAAAGATAATTTGTTTGAGGGAAAGTACTGAAGTTAAAGGAGCAGTATGAAAGTGGGAACAGTTGAAGTTGATGATCAGAAGCACGTTTGATTGGTTGGTCTTTCTGATTGTTCATGTTTCTATGTCCTATTGAATTGCATTCATTATCTATCTAGTATTACCATAGATCTTCTACTCATTAGGAGAACAGGGGCATGCTGGGGTATGGATACATCTGGAGTTATCACCAGTTTCTTTTTGTGGTTGACTAGTAAAAGATGAGCTTGTATTTTCTCTAGTCTCTGCTCATTCTGACACCTATATTTATTCTACCATTTTTCTGTCTCCCTCCCTGCCCAACTGAGAACTGATTAAACTTACCTCAAATAGGAAAGCCACTTTGAATGGCAATTCATATTCAGGTTCGAACTTGTGATTTTCCAGTTGGAAGTTCAATTGCACAGCATAACACTGAATGAGTAAGCATGTGAAGGGTCATGACAATTGTATAGTGCAGTTGTTATTAGTGCTGCACTACCTCATATCAACATCAACTGTGCAAAAGTAATGGTGTTATAGGAGTGACCCATGTGTGTGACTTGAACCTGCATGAGTGTTGCATAGTATACTGTGCGACAATTTTCTGCTATTTGAAGTCTAAGTAGCCGTATTTATGTCTTGATTGTTGTAACATAAGGCAGTTTGTAGACAAGGTAGTTTATTTTACAGGTGCTGGACTTTGCTTGCATTATAATTGCTTCCCTTACCGCAGAATATTGCCTCAGTATATACTGCATAGGACGTACTAATGAACATATATATGTGTCACTTTCTTAATCCATATTATTCCTCTCAAAAACAGGGAGATTCTAAGATTAAATATTACTCTCTCCCACAATTTAGTATAAATGGGTCGTACATGAAGTGTGCTCACTTTGATGTGAAACCAAACAAAGACTTTACTCACATTTTGACTGATTAACTACTTTTGTTACATGATATGACCAATGATAGAATAAAACATTGACAAAAGAATGCAATAAATAGAAGCAGGAGTAGATTAAATTGATTAACTTATTGTTAAATACATCACTTATTTTGTTCCCATGCATTTCACAAAAAAGAACACGAAATATCAGCATTCCTCACAAAATAACTGCAATTGCTATTGTTAAGCAATACTGGGATGCTCCCATTCCATGGAGACTTTATGACCATTAAATGATACATTCATTTTCTATATCATGTTTCTCCTTCTGAGATTCTTACCTCTGATGTTTATAATAGGGTGAGTGCCAGATTGAGTATACTACAGTCGCAAGTTATGGTACAAACTGTGTTTCCATGAGAAGACAGTGTAACAATGTATAACTATTCTCAAGATTCTACATAGAAGTAGATATAAACAATTCCTTCCATGTCTATCATTGTTAGTATTAGAATAATTGATGCTATCAGACCATTGATCTATAAAGATTTATATCAATTTAAAATTAAAATACAAAATGCATAGTTTCATATACCTAAAAGGTTTAGCAGTTCTTAAGACCAAAGTCCTTGGTAAATCCAGAACACCACATAAACAATTACTTCAACCACTTTTGTCTAACTACTCTAAAACACAGCCAAATTACAGGATGAGAAGTTAAGAACCAATGTCACTGTAAATTGCAGTATCCAGACCAAGGACCTGACATCAGTCTGAACTGAACAGAGAAATTGAGGATTCCATAACTTTCTTTTAAAAATATACATTTTTAAAGTACAAGTTTAGAATAGTGAATTGGCAAAATTACCTCACTAATTTTCCAGTATAATACAAATTTCTTGCTTTCTAAAAATATTTTCCATAAAATAAGAATAAGGAATGGGAATAGGCAATTTAAGCCCGCTCCACCATTTAACATGATCATGGCTGATCTTATCCCTTGTCTCAACGTCATTTGCGTGTCTGCTGCCCATAGCCCTCTATCCTGCTTTTCATCAGAAAAAATATCTATTTCTTTGTTGAATCTGTTGACTGATTCAGCCTCCACTGCTGTCTGGGCAGTGAGTTCCACAGATTCACAACCCTCTGAGAGAAGTAGTTTCTCCTTATCTTAGTTTTGAACCTACCTTCTCTCACTCTTTACCAATAACCTTTTGTTCGAGTCTGTCCCACAAGGGGGAGCATCTGTTCCACATCCACCTTATCAATCCCCTTTAACATCTTATGCACCTCAATCAGAACCCTCCTCATTCTTTTGAACTTCAGGGAGTACAAGCACAAGTTATTGAACATATGACAGCCCTTTCATCCCTGGAAAAAATCTTGTGAACCCTCTCTGAACTGCATCCAGTGCCACCACATCCTTCTTCAATTAAGGAGACCAAAACTGGGCACAGTATTCCAGATGTGGTCTCACCAATGCCTTATATAGTTGTAACAACTCTTCTTTACTTTTATAGTTGAGTTCTTTTGAAATAAATGCCAGGATTTCATTTGCCTTTCTTATTATATGCTGCCCCTGCATACTCACTCCCTGATTCAGGCAAAAAATGCTTAGATCCCTCTTCACTGACATACTTTGAATCTGCCTCCCATTTAAATAATAATTTGTCCTTTTATTTTTCTGGCCAAAATGGACAACTTCACATTTATCCACATTAAACTCCATCTGCCAGCTTCTGGCCCATTCTCCTAAGCTGCCAATGTCCATCTATAAACACTTTATCTCCTCATCACAGCTTGTTTTTCCACCTATTTTAGTATCATCCATAACTTTGCTCTGTTACACTCTGTCCCTATTTGCAGATCATTCACATAGGTTGTAAACAGTTGAGGACCAAGAACTGAACAATACGAAACTGCACCAGTTACAGTTTGCCATCCAGAGAAGGACCCATTTATCCTCACCCTCTGCTTTCCATCAGTCAGCCAATTCTCTATCCAAGCCAATATTCTACCCTTAACTCCTTGGGGTCTAACCTCTGGATCAGTCTTTTATGAGGCACCTTGTCAAATGCCTTCTGGAAGTCTAGATATACTACATCCTCCTGACCCCCATTATCTACCTTATTGGTTACATCCTTAAAGAACCACCAACAGGTTTTTCAAGCACGACTTGCCCTTCATGAAAATGTTGCTGACGCTGGTGAATTGAGATTTATCGTTCCAAGTGTTCAGTGATCTCTTCCTTTGTAATTGTCTCCAGCAACGTCCTCACTACAGAGGTCAGTAGTTTCTCCCTATTTGCCTATCATCTTTTCTGAATAAGGGTATCACATGAACGTGTTTCCAATCCACTGGCATCTTTCCAGAATTCAGGCAGTTTTGGAAAATCATTACTAATGCATCCACTATCTCTGCTGCCACCTCCTTTAACAATTTAGGGTGCAGGCCACTAGCCCCCGAGGACTTTAATCTCATCAGTTTACTTAATATATTCTCCCTAGCTGTTATAATTTCACCAAGTTACGCTATAGTAACTATAGTTTTAATGAAGAAATAATAACCTTCCACTGTGAAAACAGAGACAAAATATTGTTTAGTGTCTGTGCCATTTCTGGGTTTCCCATTATTATCTCGCCATTTTGTCCTCCAAAAGGCCAACATTTACTGTAGCTATTCTTTTCCTTTTTATATATTTATGGAAGCTATTAGCATCCTTGATTATGTTTTCTGCTGGTTTCTTTCATAATTCATCTTAGCTCTTTTGATTTTGCTTTTTGTAACCCTTTGCTGAGTTCTTCCAAGCCTCCAGAGTGCCACTAACTTTTGCAGGATGGTATGCACTAGTTTTTGCCTTTGCGTCATCCTTGACTTTCTTGTTAAGCCATGGATGATTTTTCTCCTTTTTAAAATTCCTCTTCCTCTCAGGAATATACTGTAATTAAGAGTAATTTTATTTAAATGCTCATTATCATTGTTGCTATGTGTTGCTATTAAGAAATAGATATTTTGCAGGCAGACTTTTCTGAGGGTCATCTCCTCCATCGGCCACATCTGCTCGTGCCTTGGTAGAGAGCCAACAGGTTATAAATGATATACAAATCTGGACTTGGATCCCTGAATTTGGCTCCAAAGCTGCATGACTTCTGCACTGGATAGCAGAATGAGTGATTGCAGCCATGATTGTCTACATGCTGAAGTCTTGACAGCTGTAGGCATTGAGGCCAGTTGTGGAATGAAGGACAGATGTGTTTCCACAAGGAGAAGTAAAGATAGTCCAAATGCTGCACACCACCTCGTGATAAAAGTAGCATGTTGTCATCCCAGTAGCAGAAATATGTAGAATGTATGGAGACATGTTAGAGATAATTTTATAAAAACTATTATCAATCTGACATTTCACTTATTTTTGTTTCCTGGTTGTCTCTATTTTCAGTTTCTGAGTGTACCATACAGATGCTTGAATATTCTCTGGTAGGGAAAACATTGAATAGCAAGAAATTCAGGGCTTTAGCTATATCCGCGGAGTTGGTTTCTGCGGTTTCAGTTACCCACGGTTTATCGTGGCCTGAACATATTACATAGAACATTCCAGAACCAGGGACCAGGGGCTTCCGGGGAGGTAACTTTCCAATTTAAATCAATGGGTTTGCTACTATCCGCAGTTTTGGGCTTCCGTGGTAGACCTTGGAATGTATCACCCACGGTTACTGGGGGCTACTGTATAGGGGTTCTTTTGTTTGTATGTTTGGATTGTACTTGTCCCAATTGATCAGATATAAATAAAAGACAGAAGACATGATTAAAGTGACAACAAAGGAAATTTACAGCCCAGGAACAGGACCCTTGGACCTCCAAGCCTGAGCTGATCCAAATCCACTGTCTAAACCTGTCGCCCAATTCCTAAGCATCTGTATCCCTCTGCTTCCCACCTACTTATGCATCTGCCCAGACTCATCTTAAATGAATCTACCGTGTCTGCGTCAACTACCTCTGCTGGCAACACATTCCAAACGGCCACCACCCTCTGTGTAAAGTACTTGCAGTGTGTATCCCCCTTAAACTTTTCACCTCTCACCTTGAAAGTGTGACTTCTTGTTATTGAATCCTTCACCCTGGGAAAAAGCTTATCTCTATCTGCCCTGACTATACCCTTCATGATTTTGTAAACCTCAATCAGGTCCCCCTCAATCTCCTTTTTTCTAATGAAAACAAACCTAACCTACTCAGCCTCTCTTCATAGCTAGCACCTTACATACCAGGCAACATCCCTGTGAACCTTCTCTGCACCCTCTCCAAACATCCACATCGTTTTGGTAATGTGGCTACCAGAACTGCACACAGTATTCTAAATGCAGCTGAACCCATGTCGTGTACAATTTTAACATTACCTGCCAGCTCTTATACTCAATACCCCGTCCAATGAAGGCAAGCATACCATATGCCTTCTTGACCACTCTATCCACCTATGCAGCAACCTTCAGGGTACAATGAACCTGCACTCCCAGATCTGTATGCTCATCAACTTTTCACAAGGCTCTTCCGTTTACTGTATAATCCACTCTAGAATTAGACTTCCCAAAATGCATCACCTCACATTTGCCTGGATTGAACTCCATCTGCCACTTCTCCACCCAACTCTCCAATCTATCTATATCCACCTTTATGAATAGATTCTATCCCTCAGTACCTTCTCCAGCAACTTTTCCACCACTGACATCAGGCTCACTGGTCTGTCGTTACCTGGAATAGCCCTACTGCCCTCCTTGTACAGGGGGACAACATGAGCAACCCTCCAGTCCTCCGGCACCTCACCTGTGTTTAAGGATGCCACAAAGATATCTGTCAGGGCCCCAGCTATTTCCTCTCTCGCCTCCCTCAGCAACCTGAGAGAGATTCCATCCCTGGGGATTTGTCCACCTTGATAACCTCTAGCCTACCCAACACATCTTCCCTACTTATGACAACATGATCCAGACTAATCAAACTTCTATCTCTAATCTCAACATTCGTCATGTCCCTTTCCTCAGTGAACACTGATGCAAAGTAATCATTCAGAATCTCACCCATTCTCTCAGGTTCAACACTCACCTTCCTTCCTTATCCTTTAGTGGACCAATCCTTTCTCTAGTTACCCACTTGCTTCTTTTATAAGAATAAAAGGCTTTGGGATTTTCCTTAATTCTGCTTGCTAGCACTATTTCATGATCCCTTTTAGCTCACTTGAGTCCTCATTTAAGACTGGTCCTACTCTTTATATTCTGGTCTTGGCTGCTTGGTCGTACGTTTTCTCCTGTCATCCACAATTCAAGAATTTTGCCTTTCCTATCCTTTGCCTTCAACGGGACATGCCTATCCTGCACTGCTGTTAACCTATCTTTGAAAGCCTCCCACATATCAAATGTGGACTTCCCTTCAAATAGCTGTGTCCAATCCACATTTCCCAGCTCTTGCCTATTTTTGATTTAATTGGCCTTGGCCCAGTTTAGTACTCTTCCCTTAGGACCACTCTCATCTTTGTCTATGAGTATTCTAAAACTTACAGAGTTGTGGTCACTGTTCCCAAAGAAAACCCCCACCACAACTTCTACCACTGGCCTAGCTCATTCCCTAACACCAGGTCCACTATGACCCCTTCCCTCGTCGGACTGTTGACATACTGCTCTAGAAAACTCTCCTGGACGCTTCTTACAAGTTCTGCCCTGGAAGAATGTAGGAAACTGTGGGGAGAGGAGGATGTATAAATTATAGAGCAAATGAAACTCTATGGGCCAGATTTTCAATAGTTTCTTCATTCGCAGGACTCACGTTGGTAAAAGGTACCCAGATATGCACAACGTCAAGCCCAGGGCAAGTATGGTAGCAAAGAGTCTGGCCTTGCTGATGCTGGGAGCAGAGCATGTGGCCATGGGATTAGAAAGCTTGCTGCAGTTTTCTCAGACTTTGTCCCAGTTGTTTTAGAAATTGTTAGGCTCTTCTTGGCCTCAGTCCTGCCACACCCTACCCCACCATAGCTCCATGCCAAGCTCCCCATCCAGTCTCCATTAGCCCTTATAGCCTCATGCTAAACTCGTAACAATCATCCATTATCCATGTGGAGGTAAAATGAATTAACAATTTAAAGCACACTTGATAATGAAGTCTCCTGATCATATGGTTCATTCAAGCTTTTAAATCTCCTCAGATGGTTAGTTTGAGATAAAAAAGATAAGCTTCTATTCATACCCCACCTAAGATACCTAATCTTTCCTTCGCACTTTAAGCTCTCAATCAGACTGTGAAACCATGACACTCAATCAAATAACTGTAGCTTTTGAAACTCGACCAGAATTTCATAATGATGCAATAATATCGCGTGGAAAATGTCACCAAACTAAATTTGTGACTATTGTGATTGCATGACCCCAATTTTAACTGCCGTCTGCACCAAATGACCTGCTAATCAAAGCAGTCCAACAGAGTTTATATTTTGAAACTCTCAGCAAAGAATTCAGCCTGTTTTATTTCAAATGCTTAAAGAGTGGAATATTTAATAAACTTATGATAATGGCACTTAAAGAACCCACATCCACATTTCAAGAATGTTTATATCTACTCCAGCAATTTGTGATTACTGCACTGTAGCTCTTGAAACAGCCAAAATGGTGGTCTGTCTCAATTCAGCACTAAGTTCAAATGCCTCTGCTGAATACGTGTTTCCCTCCTGAGTGAATCAAACCCTGCTCGCTTCTCCCTATCAGCAAAATCTGGACTTGTTGGAAAAGGGATGAGACTCTGTGAGTCTTCCTCAATGTGTAAAACTCTGACCTATTGATCTGATGAAGCAGTAAATGTTGGGAGACCACAAAGTACCAGAAAAGCGAAAGTTCTTTGTACAATGACACAAACAAAAATCTCAGTACAAATGCACACATAGATCATTAAAAGTAAGATTATAGGCATAACATACAATTTATAAGGCTAATGAAATTGTGACCTTAATCTGTAGTGGTACTGTCTGCAGAGGTTAGATGTTCAGAGTCTGCGAAAAGAGAACAAGTTAACTCTGTGATGTTCACGGAGAAGAAGTATTTGAAAATAAGAACCAGGAGCAGGAGTAGGCCGTCTGGCCCTTCAAGCCTGCTCTACCATTCAATAAGATCATGGCTGATTTTTTCATGCACTCAGCTCCACTTACCCACACTCTCACCGTATCCCTTAATTCCTTTATTGTTCAAAAAATACCTATCTTAGCTTTAAAGATGTTTCAGAAATAGCGTTAACTACTTTCCTGAGTAAGGAATTCCATATATTTACAACACTCTGAGTGAAGAAATTCCGCCTCAATTCAGTCCTAAACCTGCTCCTTTTAACCTTGAAGCTATGCCCTCTTGTCCTATTTTCACTTGCCAGTGGAAACGTCCTCTCTACTCCTACCTTATCTATTCGCTTCATAATTTTGTATGTTTCTATCAGGCCCACCCCAATGAATATAATCCCAGTCTACTCATTCTCTCCTCATAAGCCAACCCTCTCAGCTGTGGAATCAACCTAGTGAACCTCCTCTGCACCCACTCCAGTGCACCTACATCCTTTCTTAAGTAAGGAGACCAAAACTGCATGCAGTACTCCAAGTGTGGCCTCATCAGCACCCTGAACAGTGGCAACATGATCTCCCTCCTTCTAAACTCAATCCCTTTAGCAATGAAGGACAAAGGACCAACGTTTACTTTAGCCACTCTTTTTCCTTATATATATTTATAGAAACTTGTGCTATTTGTCTTTATATTCTGTGCTAGTTTATTCTCATGTTCCACCTTACTTTTCTTTATAGCTCCATTTGTGGCTTTCTGTTGACCTTTAAAGTTTTTCCAATTTTCTAGTTTCCTGCTGTTCTTGGCCACTATGTATGGCTTCTCTTTTAATTTGATAGCCTCCCTTATTTTCTTAGACACTCATGGCAGATTACCTCTTTTCCTACAGTCCTTCCTTTTCACTGGAATATACTTTTGCTGAGCACTTTGAAAAATTGCCTTGTAAGTCCTCCACTCTTGTCAACTGTCCCACCATAAAAAATTTTTTTCCAGTCAACTTTGGGTAAGTGCTCCCTCATTCTACTGTCGTCTCCCTTGTTTAAACACAGGACTCTGCTATTGGATTTTATCTTCACACTCTCCATCTGAATTCTAAATTCAACCATATTTCGGAGCCATGGAACTTGTGCATGGAACATGTCGGAGTGAAATAAATCTCTTTGGCTGCATGTATTTGAGAAAGTGTGGATCTAGTGGTCACATCATGAAAGTTGTGACAGGGCTTGAGTGGATAAATTGTGGAAGGTTGTTTAATTGGACAGTAACAATGGGGCGTAAAATTAACATTTGATATTAATTACTTAAATTAGGTCATTTACCTAATTGCAGAAAACTTGTACATAATAGCAAGTAGTTTGCAATCCTATAATGTGTAGGCATTACATTACTGTAAGTAACATGTGAAGCTGAGTCAGTCACAACTTTCAAGGGCTGATATGTAACCATTAAAGAAAGCTTTGAATTTTTGAAGTGCCTTTCACAACCTCAGAATCTGTGTAAGTGCATTACGCCTCATCTTTCGCCTTGGGACCTTCCAACCACACGTGATCAATGTGGATTTTACCAGTTTCCTCAATTCACCTCCCCCCACCTTATCCCAATGCAACCCCCAACTCGGCACTGCCCTCTTGACCTGTCCATTTTCCTTCTCACCTATCCGCTCCACCCTACTCTCCGACTTCTGACCTTTATCCCCACCTTCATCTACCTATCGCATTCCCAGCCAGCTTCCCCCAGCCCCACCCCACCCCCATTTATCTCTCAGCCTCCTTGGGCCACAATCCTCATTCCTGATGAAGGGCTTATGCCTGAAACGCCTATTCTCCTGCTCCTTGGATGCTGCATGACCTGCTGTGCTTTTCCAGCACCACTCTCTCAACTCTGAGCTCCAGCATCTGCAGTCCTCGCTTTCTCCTCGTAAGTGCATTACAGCCAATCAAGTACTCTTGAAAGTAGTGGCGTTGTAGGAAATAAGGCAGTCAATTTATGGACTGCAAGTTCCCATGAATATTTGTAATGATTAGCTTTTTTCAAAAAAAAGTTGTTGATGATTGCAAGATAAGTATTAGGACACTGGACATAATTCCCCCACCTGATCATCTTTGAAACAGTATCATGGGGTCGTTTACGTCTGGCTGGGGAGTACATTGGAAACTTTTTGTTTCAATAAATCAAATCAAATCAACATTTAATATAAAATATGGTACCGACACCACTAAATCACTGCTATCGGTTTTGTACTGGAGTGTCATCCTAAACCGTGTACCAAAGTCTCTGGAATAGGGTTTAACTCCATAGACTTCTGATTCAGGAAAAGGAATACTGCCCATCAGGCCACTGCTAACACCACTTGCAACTCATCTCCAAGCCATGCACATTCCTAAGGTGAACTTTGCATGCAATTCTGGTCTCCTTCCTATTGGAAAGATTTTGTGAAACTTGAAAGGGTTCAGAAAAGATTTACAAGGCTGTTGCCAGGGTTGGAGGATTTCAGCTATGGGGAGAGGCTGAACAGGCTGGGGCTGTTTTCCCTGGAGCATTGGAGGCTGAGGGGTGACCTTACAGAGGTTTACAAAATTATGAGGGGCATTGATAGGATAAATAGACAAAGTCTTTTCCCTGGGGTCGGGGAGTCCAGAACTAGAGGGCATAGGTTTAGGGTGAGAGGGGAAAGATATAAAAAAGACCTAAGGGACAACTTTTTCACACAGAGGGTCGTATGAGAATGGAATGAGCTGCCAGAGGATGTGGTGGAGGCTGGTACAATTGCAACATTTGAGCGGCATTTGGATGGGCATATGTATAGCAAGGGTTCGGAAGGATATGGGTCGGATGCTGGCAGATGGGACTAGATTGGGTTGGGATATCTGGTCGGCGTGGACGGGTTGGACTGAAGGGTCTGTTTCCATGCTGTACATCTCTATGACTCTATAAAAGCCCTGGAGCTCCCTCTCTATTGACATTATAGGTGGCCCTGCAGCTCATGGACAGCAGCCATTTAAGAAGGCAGATCATCACCAACTTCTCGGCAATAATTAGAGATGAACAATAAATGCTGGCCTGGCTTGCATCTCCTGCATCCTGAATGAATGCATCAAAATACCTAAGTTCATGGAAATGGGATTTAGTAGTGCAGACTAAAGTGGGCCTGGCATCAGCAAAGATTCTGCGGATCAATGGTCTTCTAATGGGCTAACGTTTCTGTGGAAAAGATGTTAAAGTTTTGTGCTTGTAACATCTGTTCATGAAATCAGAGGTGCTAAACCCATGGTTTTCTGTCTGTTGAATATAATTTCCTTTGGGAGTACTGAAGCAGAAAACCTCCCCAAATAATTCTAAGAATTTCTCGTTAAAATTTCTGGAACTTAAAAGAACAAATAGAAAATTGTAAACTTGGGGAAATCTCATAATTACGTAGAGTTCGCTTTCACAAATTGCAAAATCAAATCTTGAACTTGCACTTGTAAACAAATAATCAAGATATGCATATTCCAGACGGGTGTACGTACATAAAGCTCTATAGAAATGTGTGCGGACATTTTCTTTCATGAGAAAGCAGACCTTTATATATTAGAAAAATAAAAATATTTTCAACGTCAACAGGAGTGTAAGAAAAGCATAAACATATTTGGGAATTATTACTTTCCTAAGAATGAGAGGTATTTTTCCCTATTGAAAAAAGGATTTGTTAACCAACTCTCAACGCCAGTCGTTTGCGGTGACATTTAGATATGTATGTGCAAGAGCATGACGGTTGAAATTGCATCAGTTTCACACCCTAACGCGTAAGACTTGACAGGTCTGAAACATGCATCATCAATGGCTTTTGAATCTAGATGTTATCTCCCCATAAAGGAAAAAAGACATTTCAGCATATCTTTCAGTATGCAGTTTAACAATTTTGTGTTACGTGGTCCAGCATTCACTTTATTTTTCGCTGGTACATCTTTGCATTAATACAAACTGCAGGTATACCTGGAAGAACATGATTTGCTGCATGATTCAATGTTCATCTTTTGTTTCATTTAACCCTTTCTCCTCCTATCATCTGTTGCTGTTTGGCAACTTCTTTAATGTTTTTAACCTTTATTTAAGATTAAACTATGGGTTACAACTGATGGAATCAATGATGTAGTGATTGCCATATTTATCTAGCCTTTCATTCATGTAAATACTGCCTGCAGCACATCTGTTTTATCTTGCTTACTTTTAGATATTAAAATTGTATTAGTGTGCTTTTTTCCTGAGTCTCACATTTGCTGTGAATGCTGGAAATCTAAAAACAACACAGAGAATGATGGAGAAAATCAGCATCTGTGGAGAGAGAAGCAGAATTAACATTTTGAGTCCAGTATGACTCTTCTTCCAGAAGTTCTGAAGAAGGGATCTATTGGACTTAGAGAGTTCCTCTCTTCAAAGACACTGGTGATCTACTGAGTAGATCCAGCATTCTCTGTGTTTATTTGAGAACATGTTACTTAGTTACTAGATTGCTTCCAGTGTGGAAACAGGCCCTTCGGCCCAACAAGTCCACACCAACCCGCCGAAGCGCACCCACCCAGATCCATTCCCCTACATTTACCCCTGCACCTAACACTACGGGCAATTTAGCATGGACCAATTCACCTAACCTGCGCATTTTTAGACTGTGGGAGGAAACCGGAGCACTTGGAGGAAACCCACGCAGACACGGGGAGAATGTGCAAACTCCACACAGTCAGTCGCCTGAGGTGGGAATTGAACCTGGGTCTCTGGCGCTGTGAGGCAGCAGTGCTAACCACTGTGCCACTGTGCCACCAGTTACTGTTCAAAACACCTTGGACAAAGTCCCACACACAAGAAAATGTTATTTGCCCTGAGAGTGATTATTATTCAAGAGAAATTTTAGAATTAAAAATGAAGTTAGCTGAAGAAACTTGCAGATGCTTCTTAGGGTGATGTTGGATGGAGCATAGTGATCACCAGTTGTCCCCCCCCACCCCGACAAGAATGGCCTCTACTCATGTTTGTAATTTTCTGCCATAGTGTATATTGAGCAGTCTGACCCACAGATGGTTGGGCACAGTGGACAGGCTGAATCATGCGGTAATGGGATTGGAATTGCACGATTTCCTTCCATCTCTGCTGCCACTCTGCCTTATTATTAAGATGTTGTGATTCACAGAATAATGTAGCATGATGGACAAGTTGGCGCTGTTTTGAATAATTAGCGGCAAACTCCTCCTAGTTGCTCAAATCAATGCTCTTGTACTTAAGGAGAGCTTCAGAGTATCTTTAAAGCACTTTCCTTTCCCTCCCTTGGAATATTTGAGAGATGGGAAAATAGGGACTTGCACAGGAGTTGCATTCTTACCATCTGGTGTTTAGAGCTGAAAATGTGTTGCTGGAAAAGCGCAGCAGGTCAGGCAGCATCCAAGGAGCAGGAGAATCGACGTTTCGGGCATGAGCCCTTCTTCAGATTTCCAGCAACACATTTTCAGCTTTGATCTCCAGCATCTGCAGTCCTCACTTTCTCCATCTGGTGTTTAGTCTACCATGTCAATTTTGCAGAGATTTTGTCTGAATGTTTGTGGAGCAGGCTTCACGCTGGCACATGAACACTGGCAGTGGTTTAGTAGTCCTCCCACTGAATCCAGGTGATACAATGGAGGGATTACAGAAGGATGTTCTTTGGCACTCTTGTCTATTACTGATTTGTAGTACAGGACTTCATAAAAATACTCTTTTCATGGAATGTCCCTGGCTAAGCTAACATTGTTGCCCATGCAAAATGCCTTTGAGAAGGTGGAAGTTAGTAAAATTCTCTCTAAGTTGGAAAGCTCTGCCTATGTCAGTTGACTTATTAATGAATGACTTCCACTTCTGGAGGTCTGCACAGGAGCATGGAGTATTCCAACTGATGAATGGTCCGTGTGGTTAATGTACACCCACAGTGCTGATTGGAAGGGGTTCCAGCATTTTGACCTAACAACAGTGAAAGGGCAGTGAATTAGTTCCATGTCAGGGTGATGTGTGGCTTGGTGGAGATGGGCTTGGACCCTGTAGGTGATGGTGTCTCCATACATTTTGTGTCTTTGCTTTTCTGGTTAATACAGGACACTGGATTGAACGCTGCTGTCAAAGGGGCTCAGTTGAGATACTGCCGTTACATCTTAAGATAATACAGATTGCTCCAACTGTGCTTCAGTGGTGGCGAGAATAAATGTTTTAACTTCATGGATGATAGGAATGGTTTGGAGGGATATGGGTTGGGTGCTGGCGGATGGGACAAGATTGGGTTGGGATATCTGGTCGGCATGGACGGGTTGGACCGAAGGGTCTGTTTCCATACTGTACATCTCTATGACTCTATGACTCTGTGTTGCGAATCAAGAAGGCTGCTTTGTCCTGAATGGTGTTGAGGTCTTTGAGTGTTGTTGGAGCAGAACTCATCCAGACAAGTATATAATATTCCACCACAGACCTGACTTGTGCCTTGAAGATGGCTTTGGGGTGACAGGGTGTGACTTACCCACATAGAATTCCTAACTTCCGAGCTGATCTTATCCCCACTGCATTTATATGGTTAGTCCAATTCAGTTTGTGGTTAGCAGTGATGTCTAGGATGATGTTAGTAGGGGATTCAGTGATGATAATGCTATTGAATGTCAAGGGGCAATGGTTAGATTCTCTTTGTTGGAGATGGTCATCGCCTAGCTTATCCAGTGTGTTTAATACTTGCCATTCATCAGCCTGAGCCTGGATATTGCCTGGGTCTTGCTGTGTTATGGTATGGCATACTTCACTATTCACCTTCTGCCCTGGAAGGAAGGTCTTGATGAAGTGGCCGAAGATGGTGGCCTAGGACACCACCCAGAGGAACTCCTGCAGAGATGTTGTGGGACCCAGATGATTGATCTTCAACAAAGCAATAATCTTCCTTTGTGCTATGTATGACTTCAAGATTCACATTCCTTAAGACCATAAGATGTAGGAGCAGAAGTAGGCCATTCAGCCCATCAAGTTTGCTCCGACATTCAACGAGATCATGGCTGATCTTGATATTGTCACCTCCATTTTCCTCCCTTTTCCCCATAACCTTTTGATTCTCTAATTGAATAGAAATGTGTCTGTCAACCTTGACAACTCAACTCAACAACTCAACCCTGCAGTTAAGAATTCCATGGATTCATTATGAGGGAATTAATGTTTTCCTTATCTCTGTCTTAAATATGTGACTCCTGATTTGAGGCCATGCCCTTTGGACGTAGTCTTCCCACAGCTGGAAACAACCTTTCCTCACCTATCAACCCAAATTTCCTTCTCATTCTTCCAAAATCCAACCTGCTCAAACTCTCCTCATCAGAAAATCCCTCAATACCTGGGATCAACCCAATAACTTTCTCTGGATTGCCTCCAATACCAGGATAGCTTCCCTTCGATCTAGTGGACCAGAACTGTTCAAAATATTCCAGCTGTGGTCTGACCAGCATCTTGTGTAGTTTTAGCAAGACTTCCTACTGTTCCTACTGTTCTATTCCATGGCTTTTAATGCAACACTTGATCAAAATCTGCCTTATTGTCAAGGCCGATCATCCTCACTTCACTCAGCTCTATGGTTCATGTTTGGATCAAGGCACGTAATGAGGGTTGGAATTGAATGGCCCTGTTGAGACCACAATGAGCATTATTGAGCAGGTTATTGCTGTGCAAATGTGATTTGATAGCACCATTAGTGACATCCACCATAATCTTGCTGATGATCGAGATCAGATTGATGAAGCTTGTAATTGGATATGTTGGATCTTTGTTGATAGGCCAAATATCAATGATTTTACATTTTATACACTATTGGGTAAGTGACAGTATTATGGCTATGCTGAACCAGTCTAGCTAGCCATGTGGCTAGTTCTGTTGCTGCAACATTATCCAGGTATATATCCTTTGTTTCTTGCCATCATTTTCAGGGAATCAAATTGGCTGAAGACTGGTTACCTGTGATGCTGGGGACCTCAGACATTCCAAAGATGGATCACCAACGTGGCACATTGGACTAGAGATGGTTTGGGCGGCACGGTGGCTCAGTGGTTAGCACTGCTGCCTCACAGCACTAGGGTCCCAGGTTTGATTCCAGCCTTGGGCGACTGTCTGTGTGGAGTTTGCACATTCTCCCTGTGTCTGCATGGGTTTCCTCTAGGTACTCCGGTTTCCTCCCACACTCCAAAGATGTGCAGGTCAGGTGGATTGGCTATGCTAAATTGCCCATAGTGTTAGGTGCATTAATCTGAGGGAAATGGGTCTGAGTGGGTTACTCTTCGGAGGGTCGGTATGGACTGATTGGGCCAAAGGGCCTGTTTCCACACTGTAGAGAATCTAATCTAATCTAAACGCTTCATCCTTCTGCACTTCTTATTTACTGAACTTTTCTATTATTGAGCTGGGGATATTAGTGGAGTCCATGCTTCATGTTAGTTGTTCAATTAGCCACCGTCAAAAACATGGCTGGACAGGAGCACTTAGTTCTGATCCATTGGTTATGGGGTTAGTTAGCTCTAACTGTTGCATTCTGCTTCTGCTATTTGGCATGCAAACAGTGTTGCATTATAGCCAGGTTTATCCCTTAGTTTTAGGTATTTCTGGTGCTGTGCTTGGCATGTTTTCCTGTACTCTACATGGAATAGAACTGATTGCCCAATTTGATGGTACTGGCAGAGTAGGTGACATGCGTTGCCATGAGGTCACAGATTGTGGCTGAGTACAATTCTACCATTGTTGAGGCCCCACAGCATTGTCATGAATATTCAGTTTTGAATTGCATGGTGTGTTCTGAACTTATCTCCTTTATTGAACCTTCCGGTTGTTGTTCAACAAGAAGGTGTACTGATTCAGCAGCCTGGTGGTAGTCAGTGTAATCAGCAGGGGGGCAGATTGCCTTGCTCATAATTGACCTGCTGCCATAAGATGTCATGGGGTCTAATTCAATATTAATGATTCTAAGGAAAATTCCCTACTAACTGTATCATGCTCTGATGTAAGACCAGTCATGCATATAACGTTGATGGAGCTGGCTATTCTGTTGTCATTCTTTGATAACTTGGTTGATGCAGGTCAACCATCAACTTTATTCCATTTTGACATTGTAGTGTGGAGCGATAACAACTGACCAGTATATTAATGTCTTGAATGATTTGAGCTAGCACAGTGATCTGGTGTTGGATTTCCTGTTTAATGATGACCTTTCGAATGCAGTACAAAGGTGTGAAGAGTTCTGAATACATTCCAGAACCGCCTCTTCAGGATATATGGGGTGTGAAAGTTTTGGCTGACCAGGTATGGGTTTATATGAGTTTTGTTTGGGCAATATTCACGTTCAATCGAAGTGTCCCATACGGAGTGTTGAGAACGTTGAGAGTGGCTTACAAATCTGGTGCATAGTGGTTAAGGACACTGCATTCACCTGCAAGCTAAAGATCATGCTGTCTGTGGTGGCTAATTTAGTTTGGCAGGGAGGTGATTGAAATTGAAATGGTTTTCCTCAAAACAGAACATCGTAGTGACACCGGTGGGCATTTGGCCTTTGAAGTTGAATAACTACTGTCAGGTTGACTGTAAACAGTGTGGGTTGTCATGCAGCACTGGTCAGGATTTTGAGGGCATACATTTCAATTCTCTCACTCAAGACATTTATAGCATGTCAAGTCATTTGGCAGAATGCCTCATCGCCAGAACTTTCCAACAAGCACCAAGACATGGCTTGGCTGGTGGTGAGAAGGGCTCTGCCTGTGAGATCCTTTATGCACACCCGGACTCTCAGCCACACCGCACGCTGCCCTCGAAGTGGCTGCGGGGGGGACGAGATGTCACACACCTCCTTCCGGAATGTGCCTATGCAAAGGAAGTCTGGAGAGGAATGCAGTGGTGTTTGTCGAGGTTTGTCCTGAGCAGCGCCGTGAAGTGGGACTCCATGCTCTAAGGTCTGTTCCCTGGGACGCACACCGAGACGAACATCAACTGTGTGTGGAGGATCATCAACTCGGTGAAGGACCCTCTCTGGTCGGTCCAAAACCTGTTGATCTTCCAGCTGAAGGATTGACCCCGACTGAGTGTTGCAGACTGGCACATTCCAAGGTCCAGGACTACATGTTGAGGGACGTGCTGAAGCTTGGGGCAGCTGCCGCCAAGATGCGGTGGGGAAAAACCACTGTGTAACATCTGCCTGTCTAAGAAGAACAGGGGGCCCACGCAGTCAGTTGGGCTCTGCTGACACCTCAGCTAAATATATGGATATGTGATTGATAAATGTACAGACTTGTATATACAAATGATAAATTCTGATCTCTATATGCAAAGAAATGGAATGTTTCTGTATTATGGCATGACCAACGGTACAGACCATCAAAATATTTTATGAATAAACTATATTTTTGAAATTAAAAAAATGTCAATATCCATATCTTATGATTTACAGTGATTTACAGTGCTTTGGTCAGATTGATTGAAGGAAACAAAGAGTTCCTGGTGTTGTTGTTTATATTTTCTTGAATTTATCTGGCAGCAAGAACCATGACAGAGGTTCCCCTGGAAACTATAGAGCTAATCTAGTGTTTCTGGGAAGATGTCCTCAGCCACAGGAAGCCTCAAGAAAATACATATCAGGATTTTACCTGATATGACGATGAGGAAAACACTTTGATGGTTTCCACAGTATGATTTATGTCCATTCTTGAAGATCGTTGTACTGGTGAAATCTTGAGTGTGGGGATAGAGAATTTTTTTTCTTTCAAAGAGTCTTGATGTGAATAAACATTGCCAGCTTTGAAAGCCTCAGCCCTAATTCCATCAAGGCCACAGGTTTTGTTGCTTTTCATTTACTTGATTGTGTGTTGCATCTCTCCTGTTGATGGTAGTTTACCCATGGACTCTACCACAGGCTGTTTGAGCATAGCCTGGAGAATATCAGCTGCCACTGTGATTACACAGTTAAGGAGTCATTGGCAGTGTTCTTCTCAGCATTGACAAATGGCATCGTCATTCTGACAAAGAGCGACACCATATAGTGAGCGGACAGGATTTTATCGATTTGATCTTGGTCTATGACCAAATCTTTGTGATTTTTGAAGTCACCCTTGTGATTTCACAAAGGACTTTGCATGATTATTTGCAACATGCTATTGGATCTCTCAGGCTTTCTCTTCTCACTTTTGCCATCTAGATTTATCTTTCATTGTCAACCTTGAGCTGTTGATGTGCTGCCTTTTTGACATACTACTTTGAGTTGTTCTGCCAGGCGATAAAGGCTTCATCGTTTTTGTTGAATCAGTCCTGGTGACAGTGATACTCTAACCCAAAGGTCTCGGCACTGGGATTGTGTACAGCTGACTTTATTCAATCTTGCTGTGCTGGAATTGAATTGGACGTGTGAAGATCTTCCAAACTGATCATGAGCTACAATTGGAATGATTCACTGCAGTGAAGCTGCTTGGGACTGAGACATTAGCCTTCTTCCTCCTCAACTTTCGGTTGTTGTGATGTCTTGGTGTTAGATGGATGTTCATCACCAGTCATATAGGTAGACGATTGTCCAATGTCTTCAGTATGGATTGAGCGATACAGACATCACTTTGATCTCTGGCACAAACAGTGACATAATTATGGGAGCCGATGGGGTCCTGGTGTTATCACTAGACTGTTAATCCAGAGACCCAGATAATGTTCTGTTGACTCAGATTCAAATCCAACTATGGCAGATCGTGAAATTTGATTTCAATAGAAATCGTGAATCAAGAGTCTAACAGTGACCATGAAACCATTGTTGGAATGACCATTGGAAAAACCCATCTGGTTCACTAATGTTCTTGAGGGAAGGAAACTGCCATCCTTACCCGGTCTGGCCTACATGTGACTCCAGACCCACAGCAATGTAATGACTTTTAACTGCCCTCTGGGCAATTATGCATAGGCAATCCACTTAACCATCATCCTATGAACAAATAAAGAAAATCAGAGTGATACCGATGTATAGATCTAGGTTGACTCAATATTGTTTTTTGTTTGTTCTGGTGGAAGCGAGTCATTTTCATAACAAAGCTGTACTGAGTGTACTTTGTTATCGAAAGGCACTATCAGCATTGGCTGCTCCCATGTCACATTTCCCAATGCTTCCTTTCCAGACAGCTGAGTCCTGTCAACCCTAGCATTAAAATCCCTCGATCCTTTCCCATTTTTGAATGGCCGAACTTAATTAAAACTTTATCAAAGTCAGAATAAAACTTTTCCTTGAAATCTTTAATGGAATTAAGGTTTGGAGTGCAAATGCTGATGAAGATGGTATTATTAATTGTGGCTTAGCTGGAAGTTTTCTTATTCTTTCATGGTATGTCAGTGCTGCTTGTTCTTCCCTATTGTTGTACTTGAATAGGGTGGCATATCAGGCCATTGTAGGGGGCAGCTGAGAGCCCACCTCATTACTGTGTATCTGGAATTAGATATGGGCAAGACAAAATGAACCAAATGGGATTGAACGGCAATCAATGACAGTTTCACGATCATTCTTACCAAGACTAACTTTCACCTTCAGACTAAATGAGTTTAAATTACAACTGATGTCACGGTAGATTTGAATCATACCTCAGCAACTTGAGCTGTACCACCGGATTACTACTCCAGTAACACTGCCACTACTTACTATCTCCCATAAGAGGTGAAGTGCTGTGAGTCTTCCAGGTAATTAAATGAAGAGTTCTGGCAATGCATCCAAGATTATATTCCAGATGGCAAAACCAATTCTGTAGTCAGCCTTTCCTTTCCAGTAGAAGGGATATCCTGCTGCTTCAGCTGCTGCTTCCCATGAAAATGGGTCTTAATAAAATGGATGGTAGTAAGGAGGTCCTGAATGATGCACAAATGAGATTGGTATTGGGAACTGTTCTATTACTCTTTTAATTGAATGATTTGGGTTAAGAAGCTCTGCAAAATTGCTAAAATTCATGCATGGTGCTTAACTGGAATAGGCACTTCCATTTGTAAAACAAGTTCATCAAATAAAATAGTAATCAATGTCAGTACGCCAGTACTCAGTGAAAGTGGGACAAAAAAAAGGGTAGAATGCAACACTTAGGAAGAAGCAATTAACAGTGAAGGTACTCTATAAAAGAGGTTTGACAGTGCTTTAGGTCCATCAGTAGACTGTCCATCAGCTGTGAAACTGTGTGAAGTTTGCAAAGTTTGTGGATGAGCAAATGTTGCCTCTCCCTATTCACCCAGAGAAGAAAGTGCTTGACTTTCTTGAAATGCTGCAGAACACGAGGTGATATTTTTTATGATTTGCAAGTCCACTTCAGGAGACAGCCAAGCGAAAACTAATTTGTGTCGCACTGGAGTCACGCACAATCAAGTGCTGGCAACAGGAGCAGCTTCGTTTCCCGAAAGGAGGTTAGTGGAACTGTTGGGTTATTTATGGGCAGTTTTCTTGATGTACGTTTTTGTCATTTGCATATTCCTTTAAACTGAAATCAATTTTTAATCTGCCACGGTGGGCTAAAAATAGGTCTGGGCGATTTTTTGGAGGAGGCTGGGGGACAGAGGCCCACAGTTTGTGACCTGTGCATGTCTGTTGCCATGAAGTTAGGTAACAGGACAATTGACCTGACTGTAACAATGGTCCAAGTGAAGGCCCTGCTGCTTGCCACCTGAGCACACAGCAGGGGATGGAGCAGCATTCCCAGATGCTGAAGACTGCCTGCTCCTTTTACAAACATTGTCTCCTGCTGGTCAGAAAGCTGTCATGGGAGATTGTTGCTAATGCTGCTATTACAATGTTGAAAAGAACTACAGAATGATTCCTGTACAGAAGGAGGGAATTAAATCAATTGTGTATGTGCCTACACCCTTCAAAAACTGTATATTGCTGCCTGTTTAATGAATATATGTATAGGAGAGAGAGAGAGAGAGCAACAGTACAGTAGTTATGAAGAGGTCTTATTGCTTGATTTGACACTTGGAATCACCAGCTCAGGTACTTTTGAGATAAGTGCAGAGTTGGCTTCAGCATATGGTGGGTATGTAGGTGAAAGTGAGGACTGCAGAAGCTGGAGATTAGAGTCGAGAATGTGGTGCTGGAAAAGCTCAGCAGGTCAAGCAGCATCCAAGGAGTAGGAGAATCGATGTTTCAGGCAAAAGCCCTTCATTAGGAATGTAACAATATTTGTTTAGAAATATAGGTTTGATTGAGAAATAAGTGGATCACACATTTAAAAATATGTATGTGTGTAGAGCTTCTTCATATGGAAAGAGTTAACCATATAAAAACTCCATCTCAGCTAACAGGACAAGCCAGAAAGATTCACTTTGAAAACCCAGCAAAGTTCACTTTGAAATTAAGAAGGCCTGATACGAGATTTGCACCATCACATTGAGGGTGAAAATAAGATACCAACCACAGGAGAAATACAGGAGCTATAAAACCTAAGGAAATCAATTGATAAGAGATAGCATTGAAAGTTTCTTATTGTATGATTATCTTGAGACATCAGAATCAAACAAAACTCATCTCAGAAATGGGTAGAAATGTGAGCTAAATAAAGGCAGAGAAATGAAATATCTTTTTTACTGATGTATCTTTTTAAGAAATAAAACTTTCAAGATTAAAATGGATGACAGCGATAAAAGAAATCTTCATATAATAGTTATAAATTATCACCAATGAATTGACTAGATAAATTTATAAAGGAATCTTTACTGAATAATTAAGGCATAATGAAGAGAAACATTCATGCACTGTGACAGAACACCAAAGTTTCACACAATTTTAAATAAATATTTAATCATGACAATACTTCTTGATTTCTTTGGTCTGGTATGGTGGGAGCAGCCTCTGTCCTGGTAAATCTAGGATAGCATAATATTGGAAGACGGCGGATTTTATTCCTCAAAAATGGTATTCGTGTAATGGTTGACCTCCTGTTTTTAGCTAAAAAAATTCATCTTTTAACATAAATATATACAGTGCCTCTATAATGAAGCTTTTATATGTCTCTATACTTCAAAGTCTGTACATGACTTAAGTGAGCTGACTAAGCAATTTAAGCCTAAAGTCAGTTTATTTAAGTTGAGAATCAATCTTTTTACTCTTCTCTGAAACTTTTTCAATAGTCTGAACATAATCAGAGATGAACCAAATGTTTTAGTTATTGGAGTGCAGGGCATAATTTAAAATTTTGAAGGTGACATGAAACTTTGACGAATTGTGAACTTAAAAGAGGAGAGTGTGGAATTCCAAAAGGACATTGGCAGGTTGGTAGAGTGAGCAGATAGGTGGAAGATGAGTTCAATGCAGAGAAGTGGGGTGAGAATAGTTGGTTATTTGATGACCAGTGTCGACACAATGGAATGAAGGATCTCTTTTCACACTGCAAAATCTCTATGGTTTTAAAGGTATTATTTAAAGAGCTGTTGTGTATTCTGTGTCCGCTGAGGTTATGTTTTCTGGCCTGATGACTGAAGGTAAGGTTCCAACTTCAACGTGGTGGCATTTTCAAAATGGTGTAAAAAAAAATTGGAAATGAGGACCTTCTCATGCCTCTCATTTGAGCTGGTTTTCTTCTCTTGATAAAATGTTAAGTTCAGCTCCAACTGCCTTTGGTTTAATTTAATTGGTTTCATGAAATTTGGAGGTGTGCAGATCAGGTGATGCCTTTGACTATTTTAAGTTCATGCTTTGCACCCTTTTTAAGACCATTTCAGTCCATGAACATCCCACTAAATTGGAAATCCCATTAAATTGGAAATGGGATTCAAACATCATTTCTTTTTTTGACATTTGTGATATTGCGCTGAATGCATACAGATATACAGAATTCAGGAAGAGACTATAATATTGTTAGATGTAGATTACAGATAACAGGGATAGTAATAGGGATTGGAGCTCTCAATGATAAATTCCAAAAAGTTCAGTATGTATTTGATTTGACTTATTATTGTCACATGTACAGAGATACAGTGAAAAGTATTGCTTAGTGAGCTAAACAGGCAAATCGTACGTAGGTACATCAGGGTAATAGACTAGAATGTAGAATACAGTGTTACAGCTAAGAGAAGATGCAGCGAAAGATCAACTCTGCTATATGAGAGCTTCATTCATAAGTATGATAACAGCAGGGAAGAAACTGTTCTTGAATCTGCTGGTACGTGTTTTCAAACTTTTGTATCTTCTGCCCGACAGAAGAGGGTTAAAGAGAGTAACTGGGGTGGGAGGGGTCTTTGATTATGTTGGCTACTTTCCTGAGGCAGTGGGAAGTGTAGGCGGAGTCAATGGAAGAAAGGCTGGTTTTTGTCTGGACTGGGCTGTGTTCACAACTCCCTGTAATTTCTTGCAGTGTTGGGCAGATCAGTGCCATACCAAGCTGTGATACGTTCGGATAGGATACTTTCTATGTTGCATCGATAGAAAAAAGGTAAGAGTTGTTGTGGACATGCTAAATTTCCTTAGCCTTCCCAGGAAGTTGAAGCTGTTGACCACCTCCACCTCAGCACATTGTTACAGACAGGGGCATGTCCTCCACTCGGCTTCCTGAAGTCAATGACTAGCTCCTTTGTTTTGCTGACACTGAGGGAAAGATTGTTGTCTTTACACCATGCCACTAAATTCTTAATCTTTTTCCTGTACTCTGTCTCGTTGTTGTTTATAATCTGACCCACTAGAATGATGTCATAGCAAATTTGTAAACAGAAGTAGAACTGAATTTTGCCACACAGTCGTGAGTGAGTAAGGAGTATAGTAAGGGACTGAGTACACAACCTTGCATGGCACTGGTGTTGAGGATTATTGTGGCGGTGCTGTTGTCACCTATCTGTCCTGAGTACGGTCTTTGGATCAAGGATTTGAAGATCCAGTTGTAGAGAGGGGAGCAGAGACCTAGGTCTTGAAGTTTGATTAGATTAGATTAGATTAGATTACTTACAGTGTGGAAACAGGCCCTTTGGCCCAACACCGACCCACCGAAGCGTACCCACCGAGACCCATTCCCCTACATTTACCCCTGCACCTAACACTACGGGCAATTTAGCATGGCCAATTCACCTAACCTGCACATTTTTGGACTGTGGGAGGAAACCGGAGCACCCGGAGGAAACCCACGCAGACACGGGGAGAATGTGCAAACTCCACACAGTCAGTCGCCTGAGGCTGAGATGAGTTTAGCTGGAATTATGGTGCGAAGGCTGAGCTAAAGTCTATAAATAGAAATCTGACATAGGTATTCTTATTATCCATATGTTGTAGAGATCAACCAGTTTCTAGAGCATGCAGGTTTCTGGACTGTGATGCACGGACTGTTCAATATAGGAGAAGGATTAATAACAAGCTTCATTTTTTAGTGCTGTTCCTCAAGGAGAATTGCAACAATTCGAGATTTTCTGGTCTAAGTACATTTAGTTTTGCTTTTGTACTGATCATATGGTTGATCATAGAGATGAAAACTGTGAACTGCAGGAAAATACTAATCATAGAATTATAGAAACCTACAGTGTGAAAGTATGCCATTTGGCCCATCAACCAACCACACCAACCCTCTGAAAAGCATTACACCCAGACCCACCCCCCTACCCCGTCCCTGTACCCCTGCATTTCCCATGACTAATCCACATAGCCAACACATCCCTGGACCCTCTGGGCAACTTGGCATGGTCAATCTACCTAGTTGGATGTTTGGACTATGGGAGAAAACTAGAGCATCCGGAGGAAACCAACACAGACACGGGGAGAATGTACAGACACACAGACAATCACTCAAGCATGAAATTGAACCCGGGTCCTTGCCGCTGTGAGGCAGCAGGCACCACTGAGCCACTGTGTCATTCTAATGGATGAGATGAGTGGACAGCAAAATGACAAATGGAGTTCAATCAACTGAAGTGTGAGGTAATGCATTTTGCGGAAGGCTCACCAGACAAGAAAATATACAGTCAATTGTAGGGCCCTGAGAATTGTAGAGGAACAGAGGGACTTTAGAGTCTGTCTCCTTAGATCTGTGAAGTAGCTGGAAAGTTGGATAAGATGGTCAACCTGGCATATGAGATCATTTCCCTTTTTTAGCTGAAATTACAATATAAGTGCTGGGAGGGTAAACTGAAACTTTGTAAAGTATTAGTTAGTCCATTTCTGGAATATTGTGTGCAGCTCTGATCATTGTACTATAAAGAAGATGTGACCACATCAAAAAAAAGAACATAAGAGATTTGAAGAGGTAGCCTAATCTAGTAAATTATAGCTTTGAGAAAAAATGGGAAAAACTGGGATTGTTTCTTTGCAACAGAGGAGGCTAAAGACAAACTGAATGGATTCTGAGAGGTTGAAATAGAATGGATGGAAAGACCCCATCTGTAAGCAGGAGGCATAGATCTAGAATAAAAAGGTAGAACATTTAGAGGGCTATTGAGAATTTATTTCACCATAGGTGTCTACAACTTACCTCCTGAAATAGTGGGAGAGACAGAAATCCTCATTCCATGTGAAAAGTACTTTCCTGGAATTTCTGTAACCTGTAAAGTTATAGACCAAGAGCTGAAAGTGGGATTCAGTTGAATGGTCACTTGTCAGCTGGTGCAGATCGCTTGGGTCAAAATTGCCTCCTTCTGTGCTGTAAATTATATGAATAATGAAATGAGAGGGTTTGTGGGTAGGCCAGCATTTATTATCCATCACTGATTGACCTTGGGAATGTGGTTCTGGACTGTCGTCTTGAATGATTGGAGTCCATTTGGGGTAAGTACACCCACTATAATGTTAGGAGGGAGTTCCAGGGTTTTGACCCAGGGACAGAGTGGGATGTTTTTAGTACTGATGATGTGTGACTTAGAGGAGAGCTTGGAGGTGGTTTGTTCCCATGAGTCTGTTGCCCTGGTTGTTCCATATTGTAAGTTTGGAAGGTGCTGTTAAAGAAACCTTGTTAAGTTACTGTAACTTTATCTCATTTTTAGTTAAGACTGGTGCTGTCACGTGCATGCTCTTTCTTTATTAAACCACGTTTAGTCTCATAACTTGACAGCTGAGTGAGGGCTATGACAGGCCATCAAGTGACAGATCTTAGTGAAATACAGTTCCTGATGTCTTACAGTGTCCAAGTTTGAGCTGCTTGATTTATCCTGAATCTATTCCATTTAATACGGTCATATGACATACTATATGACATGATGGAATGTGTCCTCAGTGTGAAGATGGGATGTGGTCGATTGGATTGATCCCTCTTGTTGGCTTTCTCAGCAGCACAGGTCCAATTGCTCAGACATATTCTTCAGGGTTTAGACAACCTGGTCAGCAGTGATCCTGGTAAGCCATCCTTGGTGATGGACAGTGGAGTCCTCTATGCAGAATACATTAAATGTCCTTGCCACCCTCAATGCCATGAAACTAAAAAAAACAACTTAATGATGTGTGATTGGATTTGCTGGAGAGCTGTAGACTTGATTAAATCATTGGGCTATTATGAACTAAGGGCCACCATCTTAAATGGAGAATGAAGCGCATGAACTTGGATGTGTGGAAGTTTTTTTTTAACAGAGAGAAAAATAAAGATTTGGATGGCAATTACTGCTGGTATCTAACTGTTCTTCAAGAAAAAGTATCGGATCTATGTTAAGAAAATCTACAATCTCGTGAGAGAGCAAAGGTAAGATTTTGTCTATTAATCAATCAATAGGAACTTGTTTCTTTGTTTTATTGCCTCTTACAAGTTGGGTTAATGTTGGGGAGGGTTTGTGGATCACTGGGTGGGAGCAGAAGGTAGTCTGAATGGGCCATATCGGAAAGTCTGAAAGGCCATTTGATATTTTCTTATTGCTTCTTTCTGACTTTTCAAATTTCATCATTAGAAATAGAAGGAAACTTCTGTTCTGGATACATTTTATTCTCACATGATGATTGCAAAAGAAAGCACTACAGACACATTTTGCATTTCAGTGACATTTCTGTTTATTGGAGAATGGTCATTTTTTTAAAAAATAGATATTTCAACCTCCAGTTACAAACTGAAAGAACACAAGACAGGATTTCACATTTTAAAATATTCACTGTAACAAGTTACTAAGAGAAAAACTACTTGATTAAATGCTACTTGCATTTTGTAGGCACCGAGACTTTAATTTACAGAAATGATGTTCCCCTCTGATGTTTGTCACCCATTTCACTCACCGAAGAATTACAGTCCTTTCAGCAAGTAGGCCATTTTTCTTTCCAATGAGTTCCTATATTTCCTGTTTTACTAATAGTGACCATCGCTGAAAAATGTGTTGCTGGAAAAGCGCAGTAGGTCAGGCAGCATCAAAGGAGCAGGAGAATCGACGTTTCGGGCATAAGCCCTTCTTCAGGAATGAGGAAGGTGTGCCAAGCAGGCTAAGATAAAAGATAGGGTGGAGGGACTTGGGGGAGGGGCGTTGGGAATGTGATAGGTGGAAGGGGGTTAAGGTGAGGGTGATAGGCCGGAGAGGCATTGGGGGCGGAGAGGTCGGGAAGAAGATTGCAGGTCAAGAAGGCGGTGCTGAGTCCGAGGGTTGGGACTGAGAAAAGGTGGGGGGAGGGGAAATGAGGAAGCTGGAGAAATCTGACCCCAACCCCTCTCCGGTCCATCACCCTCACCTTAACCGCTTTCCACCTATCGCATTCCCAACCCCTCTCCCCCAAGTCCCTCCTCCCTACCTTTTATCTTAGCCTGTTTGGCACACCCTACTCATTCCCGAAGAAGAGCTTATGCCCGAAACGTCGATTCTCCTGCTCCTTTGATGCTGCCTGACCTGCTGCGCTTTTCCAGCAACACATTTTTCAGCTCTGATCTCCAGCATCTGCAGTCCTAACTTTCTCCTAATAGTGACCATCTCCAGGCACTTTGCTCAGTCATCGGAAGTTTCTTCAATCTACCATCAGTAATAAAAACCTGTTCTGATCATTGTGCTTGCCCTTGGTGATGACAGAATATATCGTGCCGAATCTTTGCAAGAGGCACTTCACTGAGTAGAGACTGTCTCCTTCCTGCATCAAGCTGTATCACCTCTCAAGGTTAAACAGCCTCTTCTGTGTACTTCTATTTGTGATATTCATTGATTTGTTAGCCTGACCTCAAAAATATCATCCATTGCCCACTTTCCTCCTGGCAAAATAAGACTCATTGATGATGCATCCAAGTAATTGACTATCCTTGATGCCCAACTCTCTTTTATTATCCAGTAAATGAGCAGTTCACGGATGGTTTTTTGGAGCTGTTTGTGGTAGAGCCGACGAGGGACAGCAGGCCTGGATTTGCTGATATGTAATGAGGCAGGCTTAATTTGGGTGCTGAAGGTGAAAAAACTCGTTGAGGGTACTGACCATAATATGATAGAATTTACTCTGCAGCTTGAGAGGGAGAAACTGAAATCAGATGTAACAATATTACATTTGGGTAAAGGCAACTACAAAGACATGAGGGAGGAGCTGGCTAGAGTTGATTGGAAGAGGAGCCTAGCAGGGAAGGGGGTGGAGCAGCAATGGGAATAATTTGGGAGGCACAACAGAAATTGATCCCAAGGAAGAAGGAACATACTAAGGGGAGGACGAGGCAGCCATGGCTGACAAGAGGAGTCAAAGACAGCATAAAAGCAAAGGAAAAAAACATACAACGTAGTGAAGCTTAGTGGGAAGCCATACAATTGAAAAGCCTTTAAAAACTAGCACAGGACAACTAAAAAAATCAATAAGTGAGGAGAAGAGAGTAAGGTAGCTGGTGATATGAAATAAGATTGCAAGATTTTATTTAGATATCTAAAACGTAAGAGAAAGGCAAGAGTGGACATTGGACTGCTAGTAAATGAAGCTGAAGAAGAAGTAACAGAGAGCAAAGAAATAGCCGAGGAACTGAATAAGTACTTTGCATCAGTTTTCACCAGCAGTATACCAGAATTGCAAAAAGATCATGGGACAGAGAGTGAGTGTAGTGGTCATCACAAAGGAAGAGGTGATGGGGAAGCTGAAAAATCTGAAGGTGGATAAATCACCTGGACCAGATGGATTACACCCCAGCGCTCTGAAGTAGATTGCTTTGGAGATTGTAAAGGCATATGTGGTGATCTTTCAGGAATCACTGGAGACAGGGAGGGTCCTAGAGGACTGGAAAATAGCTACTGGAACCCCCTTGTTTAAGAAAGGAGGGAGGCAGAAAGCAGGAAACTGTAGGCCTCAGTTGTTGGTAAGATTTTAGAGTCCATTATTAAGAATGGAGTTGTGAAGTATTTGGAAGTACTTTGTAAAATAGGGCAGAATCAGCTTGGCTTCATCAAGGCAGGTTATGCCTGAAAAATCTGTTACAATTCTTTGAGGAAGTAATGAGCAAGTTAGACAACGCAGAGCCAGTGGATGTGATCTGTTTGGATTTCCAGAAGGCCTTCGACAAGGTGCTGCACAAGGAGGCTGCTAAATAAGAAATGAGCCTATCATGTTAGGGCAAGGTACTAGCATGGATAGAGGATGGACTGACTGTCAAAAGTTAGAGTGGGGATTAAGGGGTCTTTTTCAGGATGACGGCCAGTGGCTAGTAGAGTTCTGCAGGCGTCAGTGTTGGGACTACACCCATTCACATTATACATTAATGATCTGGACAAAGAAACTGAGGGCATTGTTGTTAAGTTTGCAAATAACAGAAAAAGTAGGTGGAGGGACAGGCTGTGTTGAGGAGGTGGGGTGGCTGCAGAAGGACTTGAACAGGCTTAGAGGGTGGAAAAAAGATATGGCAGACAGAATATACTATGGGAAAGTGTGAGGTTATGCACTTTAGTAGGGTGAATTGAAACATGGACTATTTTCTAGATGGGAAAAGCCTCAAAAATCTGAAGTACTAAGGGACTTAGGAGTCCTAATTCAGGATTCTCTTAAGGTTAACATGCAGGTTCAGTTGGCAGTTGGGAAGACAAATGTATGTTAGTATTCATTTCAAAAAGGCTCTAGTACAAAAGCAGAAATGTACTACTGAGGATGTATAGTATAAGGCTCTGGTCAGACAGCATTTGGAATATTGTAAGCAGTTTTTGGCCCCGTACCATAGGAAGGGTGTGCTGGTGTGAGAGAGGGTCCACAGGGGGTTCACAACAATGATCCTGCGGATGGAGGCTTGTCATTAAGGAGAGGTTGAGGACTCTGGGCCTGTATTTGATGGAATTTAGAAGGATGATGGGTGGTCTGATTGAAAGTTACTGAATACTGAGAGCCTGTTGAGAGTTGACGTGAGAAGATGTTTCCAGTTGTGGGAGAGGCTAGGACCCGAGTGCACAGCTCCAGAATGAAGGCATGACCCTTTAGAACTGAGATAAGGAGGAATTCCTTCAGCCAGTGGGTGGTTAATCTGTGGAACCCATTGCTTCAGAGCGCTGTGGAGGCTAAGCCATTGAGTATATTTAAGACAGAGATAGATTCTTCATTAGTAATAAGATCAAGGGTTATTTGGACAGCAAGGAAATGAAGTTGAGAAACATATCAGCCATGATCAAATGGTGGATCAGACCTGATGCACCAAATGGCCTAATTCTCTCTTATATCAAATGGTCTTATGGTCTCACAGCACAACTGTTTATGACATAATACTTCCAATAACTTTCTAGGAGTTTGGAAGACTCCAAGTGTACCCCTGGTGGGTTCAGAGACTGATCCTATTGTCTCCAAGGACAAATACCTTCCACCTTCTACCCTGTAAAACAATCTAAGTCTTTATTTATTCCCGAACAATCAAATCACCCAGCCTTATTGTCAAAGCATATTTTAGGACAGATCATATGGCTCCCCCTTTTTTATTGTAAATTCAAAGATACAGTCCCAAAAGATGAACCTCATAATTATAACCATAGATTATTATTTCTCAAATTAAAAAGGTCTTCTGGGAGCTACGATAGTTTATATCAATGTTTAAAGCTTAAGGTTTATTTCCAAATGTCTGAACTGTCCTGAGAATATGTAATTTCAGTAACAATGAGAACTTACATGTGAAGCAGGCAGTATCAAAATATAACTTTAAAAAGCATATTTAAAGATATGAATGGATTTGTTCTAAGCTTTATGTTTTGAGTTATTAACTGTGCAGTAACAGTTACAGCAGTATTTAGTCATTTTCTGATTAATTCAGGTTCCAGAGTGTACACTCACGTACACGGTTCTTGTGAATGGTGGCCTTTATTATAGTTTAAGTTAACTATTGTATCTCACCTTGAGCCGTCCTCTGCCTTTTAGTTTAAAAAAGGAGCAACCTCTTGATTGTGTTGTTTAATACTAGTGCAATCCCAAAGGATCGTGCCTCTTTGTATTTTTTTAAGCGCTGTCACAGAATTTTCTATGCCGAATTAGTCCGATTTCCTGGCTTTCAGTTAATTGAACTGCTGTATCTTCCAAAGCTCATTTGTTTCCTCTGGCAAACTAAACTCATTAGTTACTGACTTGTAGCTATTTGAACTTGCAATTATCTGAAATAATTTGTCGTCTATGGAGTAGTTCAAATAATAGGACTTTAAAGTGCAGTACTTATACTAGCCGAAAGATGCAATGTAAATGAAAAGCCTGATACATGCTGCCCCAGGATTGTGTCCTGGTTTGAGAGAATGTTGATGATCTATTTTTCTGGTTTTGTGCTACAACAGCTGCAGACTTGAGGTCAGAAGCATGGTCTGGAAAGGTTAAATGGTAATTGTGTCCAATATATGACGTTGTGGCTCTGTGTGAATGTCTGTTATCTGTAAAACTACGTAGATCACAATAATTGAGCATCAAGTGTAAGAATGATCTAGCAGTATAACACTGAAGGGAAACACTTTCTGAATAGATCGAAAGGAGCCTTCCTGCATATTCTGGATAGGTGGATGGCTGAGGGAATGCAGGATTCAACTGAATATTACCAGCATTTTTCAAGGCTGGTCTTCAAAGTCCTCCATTGTTACCATAAGATTAGAATACTTCTCTACTGCAAACATTCCTGCAAAGCAGGGGGAAGCTGAGGCAAAATAATGAAGGAAATGTGAGAGTGTGTCAAGTCCTGTCTACTTAAACATGAAGGGATGAGCAAACTGAGGCAATGTGTTCTGCCTGCAACAGGAAGGAAGAATCATTTCTTGCAGCATGGATTTAATGGAAGGTTGCCTTGATATATTTTCCCTGAATCTATCTGAAAATAGCCTAAACATTTATGTTGACGCCTTGCACCCTGGAATCCTATCCCCTATCCACCTGGCACCCTACTACCTGACTCCCTATAATTCTCACACCCAATTAACCTGCAACCCTAATCCCTATGTGACACCCTACCACTGGCATCCTACCTCACTCTAGTTGGCACTCCACTTACTTGACACTCTAACCAGATAATATGCTGCTAACCTAGCACCATACCCATTATTCATTTTACAGCCTACTCCTGGCACCCTATTCCCTCCCTAACTGGCACTATTCCCTGGCATCTGACGTACCTGACTCCCTGAAACTCTACCCACCTGGCATCTCGCTTACCTGGCACCTTAACTTCCCAGCAGCATAGCAACTCATTTACCTTATCTACACTGACTGTAGTGAAAAGGGGGTATGCTTTGTCTACATTTTTTTAGATTAGATTAGATTCCCTACAGTGTGGACACAGGCCCTTTGGCCCAACAAGTCCACACTGACCCTCCGAAGAGTATTCCACCCCCCACTCTGACTAATGCACCTAACAACTATGGACAATTTAGCATGGCCAATTAACCTGACCTGCACGTCTTTGGAATGTGGGAGGAAACCGGAGCACTTGGAGGAAACCCACGCAGACACGGCTGGAATCGAACCTGGGACCCTGGCGCTGTGAGGCAGCAGTGCTAACCACTGAGCCACCGTGCCGCCCCAGAAAGTTACTGAAGGATTGAAGCGCCGGGCAGTGCCCATAGATAACTGGACGCGAACATGTTCTATGCTATGCAAGAACTGACAGAATGGAATTACAGCTGTGCATTTGAATGAATGAATGAATGAATTATTTTTGAATGAATGAATGATTTTATTTTCGCATGTATTTTACAGTGAGAAGTACAATAAAATATAGAGAAAGGCTTTATTTCGTCACCATTTTGATAGTCTAACACTAAGGGATAAATGAAAAATGAATTTCTGAGGATGCCCTGAGCAGAGGCTCCTCTCGGGTATACGGAGCTCTCTTCTTTCTCTCAAACAAAACAAGGCCTGGAGTGAAAAACTATGTGAGATCATCACTCCTTTGAAAGTAGGGACGAACTTCCCTAAATTTACCTCAGTTAACATGCACAGTTGAGCCTAAATATCTGAATTGATAATTGTCTCTCCATCAACATTAATTCTACTGTCATGCATTATTAAGCTTAACTATTCCAATAGAATTTTGACTTTTCTCCAAAGACCTACTTCACACCTCGAATGCACAGAGAAATTCTGTTTGTTTGCTCAATGTATATCATTTGATTACCCAACAATAAAAGAAAATCCAATAAATCAGCAGTTAATAAGATATGTAAAATGAAAGAATGTGTAAAACACAAAAGTGTTTATGTTGATGAGCAATTAAAATTCCCGGTGAAGTGAAACTGGTAAATGTTTCAGTTGGTAAAGCTATGTTTTAATTATAATTAATTAGATTCATGCAGGCAGCTGATCTAAAGAGCTTCTGTGCTGGTAATATAGCCAACAGTGAGGATAATTCATCAGTGAGGATTTAGACACTTCTCCTTTGAGTGGAACTTTCTCCAGACCATATAGAAGTCTACCACCTAATCTTCAGAATTTCACCAGTAGGAAATCCTTCTTCAAGGGATGAAGGTCTTATGAAGAAAGGTTTGGCGAATGGGTCATTTAGATGAATGAGAGGTGATCTTATTTAAGATCCTGAGGGAACTTGACTAGGTGGAATCTGAGAGGATATTTCCCCTTTGGGAGAGCTTAAGAATAAGAGGTCTCAAGACTGAGATGAGAGTTTTTTTGTTTTCTGAGGGCTATTAGTCTGGAGAATTCTATTCATCATCATAAAAATTAAGGGATGAAGTTTTTTTCAGCCCCCGCATGACAGGGGCATTGATGAGTCAATTACGAAAATATGCCAATATTGGAAAAATGAGTTAGAGATCCGTAGAGTTATACAGCATGGAAACAGACACTTTTGTCCAATTTGTCCATGGCGACCAGATATCCTAACCTAATCTAGTCCCCATTTACCAGCATTTGGCCCATATCCCTCTACCCCCTTTCTATTCATGCCTTTTAACATGGAAAGATTCTGGGTAATCCAAGTTGGAGGACGGGAAAAGTTTCTGGCTGTAACAGCTGCTCCTTTTTTGTGGTATTTTAGGTGCTGGAGGTGATTTCCTCGAATTCCAGGAGCAGCAATTACTGTTTCATATGGTGTTGCATTGTTTTGGAACTTTGGAAAAAAACGTCAAAACAACAGCAGTTTTAAAAGGGAGAAAACAGACAAAGGAAGCACATGGTGAGGACAGTGCAGGAGAGAGAGAGAGAGAACCTGCACAGTTACTGCCTTTG
>NC_057713.1:50181959-50209677 GCF_004010195.1 Chiloscyllium plagiosum
GGTTTGGAGGGATATGGGCCAGGTGCTGGCAGGTGGGACTAGATTGGGTTGGGATATCTGGTCGGCATGGACGGATTGGACCAAAGGGTCTGTTTCCATGCTGTACATCGCTATGACTCTATAACTGTTGCAATTGTACCAGCTCTCATCCACCCTCTGGCATCTTGTTCCATACATGCACCACCCTCTGCATGAAAAAGTTGCCCCTTAGGTCCCTTTTAAATCTTTCCCCTCTCATTTTAAACCTATGGCCTCCAGTTTTAGACTCCCCTACCTTGGGAAAAAGACCTTGACTATTCATTCATGCCTCTCATGATTTTATATACATTCATTAAGGTCAATTCTCAGCTACCAATGCTCCAGGGAAAATAACCCCAGCCTATTTACTTTCTTCCTATAGCTCAAACCCTCCAACCCTGGCAACATCCTAGTAAATCTTCTCTGAACACTTTCAAGTTTAACAACATCCTTCCTATAGCAGGGAGAACAGAGTTCATCACAGAGGAATCATAGAATCTTTACAGTGCAGAAACAGACCATTCGGCCCAACAAGTCCATACTGACCCTCCGAAGAGTATCCCACCCAGACCCATTCCCTTACCCTATCAGTCTACATTTACCCCTGACTAATGCACCTAACTTATGAGCGATTTAGCATGGCCAGTTCACCTAACTTGCACATCTTTGGATTGTGGGAGGAAACCAGAGCACCTGGAGGAAACCCACAGGGAGAATGCGCAAGCTTCACACAGACAGTCGCCAGAGGCTGAAATCAAACCTGGATTCCTGGCACTGTGAGGCAGCAGTGCTAACCATTGAGCCACCTTGCCACCCATGGTAAATGCAGTTTTGTAGAAATGGCCTAACCAATGTCCTGTACAACCTCAACATGATGTCCCAACTTGTATACTCAATGCACTGACCAATAAATGCAAGTATGCCAAACACCTTCTTCACCACCCTGTCTGCCTGCAACTCTACTTTCAAGGAACTATGCATCTGTACCCCTGGGTCTCTTTGTTCAGCAGCACTCCCCAGGCCCTACCATTAAGTGTATAAGTCCTTTCCTGGTTTGCCTTATGAAAATACAACACCTCACATTTGTCTGAACTCCATCTGCCACTCCTCAGCCCATTGGCCCATCTGATTGAGGTCCCATTGTACTCTGAGATAACCTTCTTCACTGTCCACTACACCACCAATTTTGGTGTAATTTGCAAACTTATTAACTATACCTCCCATGTTCACATCCAAATCATTTATATAAATGACAACAACCAGTGAAACCAGCAGCGATCCTTGCGACACACTGTTAGTCACAAGCCTCCAGTCCGAAAAACAACTCTCTACCACCATCCTCTGTCTCCTACCTTCAAGCCAATTCTGTATCCAATTGGCTAGCTTCCCATGGATTCCATACGATCAAACCTTACTAACCAGCCTATCATGTGGAACATTGTCGAACCCCTTTCTGAAGTCCATATAGACAATGTCTACTATTTGCCTTCATCAATCTTCTTTGCCACCTCTTCAAAAAACTCAGTCAAGTTAGTGAGATATGATTTCCCACTCACAAAGCAATTCTGACTATGTCAATTCAGTCCTGCCTTTCCAAATGCATATAAATCCTGTCCCCCAGAATCCCTTCCAACAACATCTCGATGGGTATATGAATGGGAAGGGCTTAGAGAAATATGGACCAACTGTTGGCAAATGGGATTAGATTAATTTATCTGGTTGGCATGGACGAGTTGGACCGACGGGTCTGTCTCCATGCTGTACATTTCTATACCTCAACAACTCTATATTGTGTTGTACAGGGCGTTGCTGAGGAGAGGGCTCAGAAAAGATATGTCAGGATGTGGCCAGGAATGGAGGGTTTGAGATATAAAATTATACTGGGAATGTTGGTACGTTTTGTTTCATTGGAGCAAAGGAGGTTTAGGTGTAACCTTGTTGAGGTTTATAAAATCATGAGGGTCATAGATAAGGTGAATAGGTTCTTTTCCCTCAGATGGGAGAGTTCATAACTAGGGGGTATATGTTTAAGGTATATTGGGTCCAGGTCAATGTGCTTATAGATTGAATCTGTGGATGAATGCCATGCCTCTAGGAATTCCCTGGCTGTTCTCTGTTTGGCTTGTCCTATAATAGTAGTGTTGTCCCAGTCGAACTCATGTTGCTTGTCATCTGCGTGTGTGGCTACTAAGGATAGCTGGTCGTGTCGTTTCATGGCTAGTTGGTGTTCATGGATGCGGATCATTAGCTGTCTTCCTGTTTTTCCTATGTAGTGTTTTTTGCAGTCCTTGCATGGGATTTTGTACACTACTCCTATGTAGTGTTTTGTGCAGTCCTTGCATGGGATTTTGTACACTACTCCTATGTAGTGTTTTGTCGGTGTTCAAAGAAATGAAATGAATTAGAACAAGAATTAGAACAAGCTCCACCAATCACTAAATTATACCTTGGTCTGCCCAGTTCTCTTCTCCTTTAAATAACTTGCCTCGCTTTATCCCACTTAGCTCTCATTTGAAATCCTTGTTTTTACAATGTATATCTTCACTGCTTTTCTTTCTCAGCTTCTGAGCTGAGCAATTTTTAATCCTCAGCAATATCAATTTCCTTTCAACTCTTCATGCTGTCTTCCCTCTCAATTCACTGCTTTTCCATCATTACGTTAATTCTCCCTCCATATCAAGTCAAGGCTCCTTCCATTACTTTGCCACTTAAAATGTTCTGATTCCTTTCCATGATATCAAGCACAGATAGATTTATCCAATCTCTCCTTTGTATCTCCAGTCTCCACTGACATTCCCCTTCACCCTCCCAATTCAACTAATCTCTGTGTTGGTTCTTAAAAAAATGTTCCAAATAGCTTGCGACTGTGTTCAAAATCCTAACTGTGATGACTTGGGCCTTCTATTTGCCAGGCTATGTTTCAGCTGCCAATCTGCTGTACAACATCCTCACTTCCAAGCTTTGCATTCTCTTTAAATCCCCCCTTGGCCCCACCCTCTCTCACACTCACATTGCCAATATAAACAGTCCCTTCTTGACTTATCTGAAGTTTTCATTGTCGTTGACCACACTGTCCTCTTCAATGCTCCTCCTTGGCCATCCAGCTGAGTGTGACTGTATTCCTGTATCCAATTTTATCTGTCTTGTCATAGCAAAAAAAAAATCAATGGCTTTTGTTCCCTTACCATTATCATATACCATGTCCTTTAAGAATCAACTATTGCCCTCTCACCTAGTTAATATCTCCGTGTTAACTTCATCCAACACTCTGCCTGCATTTTCCAAGCATCAAGTCCACTTCACACGTCACTCTGTGCCCACAAATGTATATTGGTTGTTGACAACTTTAATATTCTGGTCTTTGTTTTCAGTATCCTATATGCCCTCACCTCTCCCTATCTCTCTAAGTGTCTCCAGCATTACACTCATCCAACACTCTGCCTGCATTTTCCAAGCATCAAGTCCACTTCACACATCACTCTGTGCCCACAAATGTATATTGGTTGTTGATTGAACAACTTTAATATTCTGGTCTTTGTTTTCAGTATCCTATATGCCCTCACCTCTCCCTATCTCTGTAAGTGTCTCCAGCATTACACTCTCCAATGTACCTATGCTTTTCCAATTCTGTTTGCTTAGACATCCCTGACTTTAGTTGTCCCATGATTGCTGACAGTGGCTTCAGTTTGAGAGCCTTACTTGTAAAATTCCCTCCTTAAACCTTTCCATTTCTCAACCTCTCTACTTCTGTTTGCTCTTTTAAAGATTGTTCCTTAAGATAACTTTGTGGCTACGCTTTATGTCATCTGCCAGGATTATTACCCGTTCAAGTTTTGTGACAAACTTTATTTTATAATGAGCCTATGTAACACTTTTTTTACACTTCTACTTAACAAATGCAAGTTGTTGTTATGGCTTATTTCTCCATTTGCACATATATTTCTGTTGCCATATGTTTGCCTATGACAATCCTGACTGAGACATGAAGTGGGAAGCAGTTTTGCTTTAGATTATTTAAAGTTGAATCATGCAGATAAGGCTCAACCATGAAATTAGTTTGGGACTCCCACTGGTGCCACCATACAGGTGGGGCAGTCAACCTGTCCACCACCCACCTGATGTGCATCCAACCTCAAAATAGGCCTCAATATGTTTAAAATAGGCAGCTTACTGCCATATTAAGATATCCTGAAGAGGGATCTGATATCACAGTATTTCGTGCGTATATGATAACATCATTGACAAATATTTTCAAACCATAGAAAGTAATTTTTAATGTCTTACCAAACAAAGCTTCAGTGGGCTTTGAAGGCTAGAGATGCCTTCTGGTGGTTGAAAAGTGGAAGGAATGTTTTGCAATAAACCATAATAATCAAACATGCTGACGATGACTGTAATATACCAGCATGGCTTAGCCACATTTAATACCTTGCCTAATTAGGGTAATGGAGCAGACATTACAGTTGATAACAAATGATAGCTGCGGGGCTAGAGCTTGTTGGTATATCAGAGTGATTGACAAGCTCTCCCTGTAGTTACAAAACATTTTAAAAACTATTAGAGAAGTACAAGTAAATCTTAAGTAATTGACAATGATATATAAGAATGCCTACGAGCTACAGTGTTATAGCCCTAGGCTCTAATGTGGAAATAGTAGATTTAAATCTTGGCTCTGAGAAATAGACAAATCAGGTTTCCCCTGTGAATACCTTGGGGCAGTTCTCGCAGAATTGCTAGACAGATTTTACTGAAGCTTAAGTGTTCCATCAAAATGCCTTTGAGATGGAGATTAAATCAATGGACATCCGGCCTCTCATATCCAACATCATGTTTGCATCTTGTCTCTAGTCACAAGTAGGATATTGCTTGTTTGTGAGAAGGTAATAGCAACAAGGATAGAGAAAGGGAGAAAATGGGGGGGAGGCGAGGGTCCAGTGGTATTATCGCTGGACTGTTAATCCAGATAATGTTCTGGGGACATGGCTTCAAATCCTGCCAGTGCAGCTGGTGGAACTTGAATTCCATAAAACCTGGAATTAAGTGGTTACCTATGACCATGAATCAATCAGAAAAAAACAATCTGGTTCACTAATGCCGCGTGGGGAAGGAAACTGCTGTTCTTACTTGATTTGGCCTACATGTGACTCCAGACCAACAGCAATGTGGTTGCCCTCTAGGGATGGGCAATAAATGCTGCCTGGCCAGCGACGCATTTACCTTGTGAATGAATAAAGGGAAATAAATTGGGTACATGATCAGTAATAAGTGTAATAAATTTGAGTTTGAGGATTATTTAAGGGGAATAATATATCTCTTTTCATTTGTGAGAAATCTCAAGTATATTGAGGGTTAATCCAAGCCATTAAGATAAACTTTAGTGAGGTCAGACAGCAAAATATTAATTCCTACTCTGTGACTTCATCATATGTTTCAGCAAAAACAGAAGGACGGGTACAAAGAGAGTGGGACACAATGATGAATTACATGGCTCTCTCCACCATTTGCATTTTTCTTCCATATGCTTGTCATGACAATTCTGACTGAGGAGTGGAGCAAGCAGCAGCTTTCATTCTGAATATCAGCACAGTTATACTGATCTTCCAGATGGCATGGGATGTCAAGCATGATGTTCCATGTCTATTATCTGTACTGGGCTCATGCTGCATTTCTGATTTGCATTGAGGTTTCTCTGTTACCTCCTGAGTTTTTAGTTTATCAGTTGGAGTGAGTGTGGAGACAGGGTGTACATGGGCAGCCTTCAGACTGATAGTCAGACTGCATACAGACATGGCTATGTGTTAGGAGCTGGAATGACAATTTGACCCCTTGAGCAAACCCTGCCATTCAATAAGATCATGGTGGATCTGATTACTCCACATTCTCCCCAGTCACAATAAGCTTTAGAGCCCTTTTTTTTTAAATCAAGTATCTACCCAGGCCTGCCATGAAAATGTTCAAACTTTCTCCATCTACCATCTTTTGAGGAAGAGGGTTCTAAAGAAACTCGCTCTCTGATGAAAAGAAAATTCTCCTTGTCCCCTCAATTGGGCAAATCTTTTCACATCTACCCTATCAAAACCCCTCAGGATCTTCTATGCTTCAATTAGTTTGCCTCTTACTCTTCCAAACTCTATTAGTGATAAGCACAGCCTGTTCAACCTTTCTAATAAGGCAACCACCAAACTAGTGAATGTTTTCATAAATACTTTCAAGTGATTCAATCTCTCCTTAAACAAGGAGACCAATACATGTACACAGTACTCTCGATGTTGTCTCACCAATGTTCTGCTTAACTGAAGCATAACTTCCTTGCCTTTGTATTCAGATCATACTCGGTAAACAATAATGTTCCTTTTACTTTCTTATTTACGTGACGTAACTGCACACTAACCTTATGTGATTCATACATTTGACTATCCAAATCTCTCTTCATCTTGCAGTTCTGCAATTTCTCAACCTTTCGATAATATACAACTTCTTGTTTTTCTTGCCAAAATGAACAATTTCATACTTTTGCATGTTATACTGCAGGCCCAATCTACTTAACCTATCTATATCCCTTTCTGAGCCCCTTGTATCTTCTTCACAACTTGATTCCCTACCTATCTTTGTTTCATAAGAAAATTTAGCAAATATACTTTTGGTCCTGTCATCAAAGTCATTCATATGAAGTGTAAAAAGTTGAGGCCCCAGCAATGACCAAAGTTGCACATCACTCATTACAACTTGCCAGCTAGAAAATAATCCATTTATGGCTACTTCCTTTTCCTGTTAGCAAGCCAACCTTCTATCCATTTCAATATGTTACCACCCACACCATATGCTTTTGTTTTCCACAATAACCTTTTTATGTGACACCTTATCAAAACCGTTGGTTCCCCTTTATCCATAGTACATGTTACTTCATCAAAAAACTCCAGTAAGTTGGTTAAACATAATTTGCCTTTCACAAAAGCATGTTGACTCTGCCTGATTACCTTGAATTTCTTTAAGTGTCCTGCTGTAACGTCGTTAATAATAGCTTCTAATATATTCCCAATCACAAGTATTAAGCTAACTGACATGTAGTTTCCTACTTCCAATCACCTTTACATTTGGAATAAGAATTACTTTTGATATTTTTCACCTTCAAATTGAATCTTCCCTGACTATAGGGAATTTAATCAATCAAAACCAATGCATCAACTTCCCATTAGCCACCTTTTCTCAAGAGTCCAGGATGCAATCCATCAAGACCTGGGAACCTGTCAGCCTACAGGTCAAACAATTTCCTTGGTAATACTTCCCTAGTGATTGGAATATTCCTGAGTCCCTCTCTACCATTTCCTGATTTATAGCTAATTCTGGGATGTTATGTCTATCCTCTATCATAAACACTGATGCAAAATTATTAATTGTGTAACCTCACTTTCTCTAGTACCAATGCTCATTTTGTTAACTATTTTCCTTTTAAAATTACTTTTCACAAGCTTTTCTTTGAAACCTAGTTTTTCCCTCCTATTTAAGTTTTTTCTCATTCTTTGCTTTCATTATATTAGACCATAAGACATAGAAGCAGAAATTAGACCATTCAGCCCATCAAGTCTGCACCACCACTCAATCATGGCTAATAAGTTTCTCAACCCCATTCTCCCACTTTCTGTCTGTATGCTTTGATCCCTATATTCCTTGATCCCCTTCACAATCACGAACCTATCTATCTCCATCTTAAATATACTCAATGACCTGTCCTCCACAGCCTCCTGTGGTAGTGAATTCCATAGATTCACCACTCTCTGGCTTCAAAAATTTCTTCTTATCTCTGTTCTAAAAAGTCATCGCCTTTCTCTAAGGCTGTGCCCTCGAGTCCTAGTCTCGACCAATGGAAATATCTTCCCAACATCCACTCTGTCCAGGCCATTCAGTATCCTGTAAGTTTCAATTAGATCCCCCCCTCATCCTTCAAAACTCTGTCAAGTCAAGACCAAGAGTCCTGAAACATTCCTTATATGTTAAGCTTTTCATTCCTGGGATCATTTTCGTGAATCTCCTCAACACGCTGCAGGGCCAGTACATCCTTCCCCATAGATATGGGGTCCAAACCGATCACAATACTCCAAATATGGTCTAACTAGAGCCTTATAGAACCTCAGAAGTACATCCCTGCTTTTATATTCAAGCTCTCTCAAAATAAATGCCATCATTGCATTTGCCTTCCTAACTACTGACTCAACCTGTAAGTTAACTGTGAGAGAATCCTGGACTAGAACTCCCAAGTCTCTTTGCACTTCAAAGTTCTGAATTTTCTCCCCATACCTCTACCAAAGTGCATGACCTCACACTTTCCCACATTGTACTCCATCTGCCATTTCTTTGTTCGTATTCTGCCCAATTGGCTGACCTGCTGTGTAACCTTGCATAATTTATATGCTTTTTCTTTAAGTTTGAAACTAACTTAAACTTTTCTGTTAACTACTTATCATGGATTCTCTTGTTGGAATGTATTTATTTTGTGTATTGTGAAATATCCCCTTATATGTCTGCCACCTGCAAGTTTGACTTATCCCTGAAATTAATTTGTTAATGTAATTTAACTAGCTTTGCCTTCATTACCTTATAATTGCCCTTATCTAAATTTGAAATATTAGCCTTGGATTCTTTTTATTCTCAAATGGAATGTAAAATGCAATCATAATATGGTCTCTGTTACCTTGTGGTGCCTTCACTATGAGGCCATTAATTAATCTCATCATGTTACATATTACCAGGTCAAAGAGAATCTGCTGTTTGGGTGACTCTAGAACATGCAGATCTAATAAATAATCTTGAAAACACTCTATGAATTTCTCATCTAGGTTACCTTCATCTATTTGTTTTTTCTTTCAGTTTGGATGTAGATTAAATTCCCCCATGGTTCTTACTAAGCCTTCCTTAAAAGCTCCCTTTTATTTCTTTCTGCACACTCCATTCTGCTCTATGGTTACTGATGGTGAGCCAGTACACCTCTCTAATAAGTGGCTTCTTGCCTTTGTCGTTTTTGATCTCTACCCAAACTGCTTTTCGATAGTTGTTTTCTAAACTTGGGACATCCTGTTCTTGTGTGAAAATACTAACATTAATTAATAGAATCACTCATTCTCACCCTTTTCCCTAGCCTCCACTCCTTCCTAAATGTGATGTACTCTTAAATAATCAGGTCCCATCAATGTTGTCCTGCAACCTTGTCTATCAGATCATTATTTATTTTTATTTGCGCTATTTGTTTTGATTTGAAAGTTCTAAGTATTCTGATAGAACCTTTAGTTTTATTTTTCCTTTTCATTATTTTTATAACCTTTCATCTTATCTGTTGATTTACTTCGAGACTGTACTCTCTATCCTTCCCTGTCATGGTCTGTTTATCATTTCTTATATTAGTACTTTTTTTAAGCCTTATCTGTCCTCTTTGATTTATCATATTTTCCCAAATTTGATTCCTCACCCCCAAACTTTAATTTGAAGCCCCTCCCTGCTTCCCTAGTTATTCAGCTTATTAGAATACAGACTCCTGCATGGTTCAGATGAAGTGAAGACTTCCCTTGATGAAGGAGCAGTGCTCCGTAGGCTTGTGATTTCAAATAAACCTGTTGGACTATAACCTGGTATCATGTGACTTCTGACTTTGTCCACCCAAATTCAATACCGGCACTTCCACACCATGTATATTTAAGGCTGAGATAGATAGATTGTTGATCAGCAAAGAAAGCAAGGGTTATGGGGAACATACAGGTCAAGTGGATGTGAACAATGTCAGACTAACCATGATCCTATTAAGTTACAAAGTAGGCTTGAGGGACCGAATGGCCTACTCCTATTCCTATCTCTTATGGACTTGCCAAATACTCACCAAACAACTTCTTCACCAACAAATCACCTCTGTGCTTTCTGATAACTTCACACTTGAATTTTCTCTCATGTTTGTGCCACTGGTTTGGATGGGATAGGAGGTAAGACAGGAGACAGGACTGGGGCCAGGAGTTTGGACAGGCCTGGTGATAAGGTAGGAGAGCCTCTCTAAATGGATGCATTTGCAATTTAACTTCAGAGAGACAGGAACATCATTGAGTAGGGAGAATGAAAGTTGATGGCTTCTCACCTCCCTATTCCTCCAGCTACCCTCAGCACTAGTAAAATTTGCAAAAAAAAATTTAGCTAGGAAAGTGGAAGGTGCTGATTCATTTTTCAGCAGAGAATGTACGTGTTTTCAATTTCTAATCGTCCTACTGAATTCTATTTTTCATTGTTGTAGTGATTTTGTTTTGCTGTTGCCCATGTAATATTCATATGTTGTACAGAATATTTTTACATCTGTTTTCTTTTGTAGCATGTCTGGCTCCAGACTGTGAATATGTACACAATAGCTGATGGATGCCTGATAACTGTTACACAGTATCTACATTGATCTGACAACTGTACTTGGTCCATCAAGTTAGCCTATTCGCCAATGCTATAGATTTTGTGGTAAAACATGTGATTAAAGCCTTTCACTCATAATCTGACAAGAGTGCTCAGCTCTTCCTAATTAATTCACTATTGTACTTGAACTCAATCATTCCTTATCTGTGATGGCTACTGGTTGATAGAGCCAAAGCAATGGAACTTTAGATGCTCAATCCTCTGTAATAAGAAATGCCCAGTGTAATCCCTCAATTCTTGATGGATTACATTCCAAGTAGTTTTAGTGAATTATAGGGCCGCAAGCTCAATTGCACAAAGCCAGTGACAAAACGGACCCATAATATGGAATTAGACACTCTATCCTTGACACAAAGGAAAGATATTTCAGTACAGAGGAACAGAGGGCACAAATCTTGTCTCTGTGGAGATCCACACTGAATTATAATGCCCACTGCATGACTTCCTGAAAACATGCCAGCAGGAATTTTGACTTCCCATTATTCTGTCACATCTGTTTCTCCTGATGAAGCTACATGACAATAAATGCAGATTTGAAAACAGATAAAAAAGTGCAGAACTAAAAGAAAAAGTATCCAACAGAACTATACCAGTACTTTTAAAAGTCAGCTACAGTACAGCATTGCATTAAATAAAATAAAAAGAGTAATTAAATAAGTGAATATAATATAAAGTCGTATTGATACAGTGTGACAGCAAGACTGTATAAAGAGGCCCTTTTTGAAACTTTTATTTCAGAATGTCAGCAACATGCTACTGTATGCTAAAAAGGGGAATGGTTGAATACCAACATTTCTTTTTTGCATAAAAGAAAAGGCAAATTTAGCAACGAATCACATCTCATACGCAGTAGTAGAATTGTGTTATGCCTTATGTTGATTATGTTAGTGTTCAGGCACCATTCCACCAGCTCAGTGAAGTGAAGTGATTTTTAAGCTTTTCATTTGTAAATAAAAACAGGAACTGACAGCATTTTGTTCATGCATGAATGGAATTTGTATGTACATATTTACATTTACTAGTATCAAATTGTCAATTCCTTTATATTTTATTTTACACACACAGGGTGGAAGAGGAAAACCATCCATCACAATTTATGGATATAGTTTGGTATGCTTACTATAATATGAATGATAACATACACATACACCATTTGACTTGTGTGTTTACCTCCATGAATAATACCACCTACTAATGTATTAAGGGAACATTGAATCAGAAGAAGTCACTTGAGCCCATCAAACTTGCTCTACAATTCATTTGATCTTTTATCTCAATGTCACTTTCCCACACCATTTCCATATTCTTTAACATCATCAATCTCCAGGGACCTATCAGTGGTTAGCACTGCTGCCTCGCAGCGCCAGAGACCCGGGTTCAATTCCCGACTCAGGCGACTGACTGTGTGGAGTTTGCACGTTCTCCCCGTGTCTGCGTGGGTTTCCTCCGGGTGCTCCGGTTTCCTCCCACAGTCCAAAGATGTGCAAGTCAGGTGAATTGGCCATGCTAAATTGCCCGTAGTGTTAGGTAAGGGGTAAATGTAGGGGTATGGGTGGGTTACGCTTCGGCGGGTCGGTGTGGACTTGTTGGGCCGAAGGGCCTGTTTCCACACTGTAAGTAATCTAATCTAATCTATCAATTTGCGTTTTAGATGATTGAGCTTTCACAGTTCTCTGGGGTGGAAAATTCCAAGGATGCACCTCCTCGTGATATACAACCCGCAGCTTGACTTAGTGCCATTCTCCTGCCTTTTCCTAATACTCTTACATTTTGTTTCTAGTCAGTATAATCACCAAAATTGAACTTCCAGACAATGTGTTCCAGACCTGAATCACTTGTGTGGAAAGTATTTTCTTATATCACTTTTGCTGTGTTTACAAATGACTGCAAATCTGTTCTCTCTCAATTCTTTTATGAGTAGGAGCAATTTATTCTTATCTACTCTTTCAGATCTTTCATGATTTTGAAAACCCCTATTACATTTCCTTTTAGCCTTCTTCTGTCCAAGAGAACAGTCCCAACCTCTCCAAACTGTTCTCAAAAGTGTCTCATTCCAAAGCCATTTTTGTAAATTTCTTATGTAGTCTTTCTAATGCATTCACATCCTTTCTTTGGTGTGGTATCCAGAACTCAATACTCCGGCTGAGATCTGAAAAATATCTTGTATAAGTTCAGCATCACCTCCTTGATCTTGTATTTTGTGTCTCTGTTAATAAAGCTCAGGATACCATTTGCTTTATCATATCTACTTTATGGTATTCACTTTCTATGATCTGAATCACCCAGGTCTGTCTGTAAAATACTTAGTAAAGTTATTTTATAACGTCCCTTCATGTTCTTTGTGTTAACGTGCGATACCTTATATGTCTCTGTGTTAAACTTCATCTGCCACCAGCCTGCCCACTGAACCAACATTCCTCTGTCCTTTTGGAGTTTTACACTATCCCCCTTTCAGTTTACAATGTTTCATATCATATGTGAACTTTTACATTATTTCCTTCAGGCCAAAATATAAGTTATTGAGACATACGAGGAAAAGCAAACACCAAATCTGACTCATGGTGAACTCTGCTAACAAAACTTCCTACAATCCAAAAACTATCCGTTGACCTTTACTCTTATTTCCTGTCCCTCAGCTAATTTTGTATCCACCTTGTTACTCTCTCTTTTATTCCATCAGCTATAAGTTATCTCACAAACTCCTCAACTCAAGATGTTGTACGAAAAGCATGAAGAAAGGTGCCAGGTAAATATCAAGTATTGCCAATGTTGCAGAACTCTTTCGGAACCAAATTTAGCAAAAGTAGCAACTTGGGAAGGTGCCATACATGACTCTGTTGGAGATGTTATAGAAGCAGCAGGCAGTGCGAGAAAGGAGACTCACTGCAAGGGGGCACTAGATTAAAACTCATCCTACCTATCAGACCATTGATGGTAGAGATGTGTCAGTTTTCTGTGATCCACTCTGGAGGACCATGTGAAAGGCTGATGCAGCAAGAAGGAAAGGGCAAAAGAACTGTCTGGCTCAAGAATGGCAGCACCAATGAAACAATAAACAACATGCATCCCCACTGACAGTACAGTGATGACTGCCCTAAATGTCTAAGCAACTGACCTTTCCACCCACAGGAGAGGTCAACGAGGTCAGTGTGTAGTAATTAACAAAGAGTTTCTTTTGTTACACTGGGAAGTACACCCCTTTATGTTTAGACAGTAAGAATAACAACAAGAAGAAATTCCATGCTATGTGTAATTTATTCAGTAAAGGAGAACCACCAAGCATACTTTCAGAATGAGGCATCAGTGAAATTGCAACATAATTGCACAGTGCAAACAGAAACTGATAGGACATGGGCAGTGCTGAACACATTGAGAATGTCCTTCGATTTTTGGAAAAAGCTCAGCAGGTTTGGCAGCATCGTTGGAGAGACAGCATTAGCATTTCGAGCCCAATGCCTTCTTGGGAACTGAAGTGGGCTGGAGAATGAAGGTTCACATACAATTGATAATGGGAAAGGGGAAGTTTGATTGTTTTCAAGATGCTTTAAGGTCATCCCCAAAGTCTTTCTTTTTTCCTGCCAGCAGTTTCCTGTCATGATTACATTCCAAGTAGAGCAGTTGCTTCTGGAATCTTGTGTCAAGATACGAATGAATATCCTTCTAGTGGAGTTGGTTTTGAGTGAATGGTGTTTTAATCATGACCAAGTTGATCTGGGAGGCGATACCAAGTTAATTAATTACGCTAAACCCCCTGAAGAATTAAGGTCCTCTTCCAATAGAACTCGTGCCACAATACCTTCCTCATTGACTAAAATTAATGGTGAGCTTCTGGAAAATTTACATCTTTTTCATGTATGGGGAGTCTTCACTTGATTAACCCTGACCTATACCATCAAATTCATCCTTACTTCCAATGTATCAGCTCAGTCTTGGACTGACTTAAGGGAAAACATACTTGAGGACCAAGGTCTCAAGTTTACTGGTCAGCAGTGACCTCGGTACTTCTAAATGCTTTGGAGACCAAGACAACATACAGCAGGCACCTTGAAGCACTGTGAAGAATCACCAGTGCCTTTGAAATACCCTCCAAATCCAAGAGAGATGGTCCATCAGCTGCATCCTTTCCCATATCAACTTTATGTGACTTAGGAAGTGGTTGAATTCATTTGACATAGCAGTTACTTTGAACCCTGACAAAACCGAATCTCGACAATGCTAACTACCTTATAAAGTGAAAACAGCCATGTGCTTTCCACAGAACAAAAGGCAAATTTAACCCGGCAAGTTAGTTCTCACCTCACCAACATCTTAATGTCAATAAAATGATGCTAGGAGTCATCATTGATAGACGACATCATTGCAATGCTCGTTGGCTTCATCTTTACATGTTTGAAGTGGGGACTTTTCGATTCTCTGCAGTAATCAATGCACTTGTCAGAACATTGCACCTCTTTGCATTTCTTTTCCTTGTCTCTCAGGTACTAGTGTCTGTGTCCAGCTGAGGTTGGAGAAAGCAAATTAGTTCTGTCTGCAGCTAGAATTGCAACAACCATCTGATGTTGCTCAATTGTGAATTGTAAGTCACCACATGAAAACCCAAGCATCTGTCTACCTTATTGCACTCAAATGCAAGTTATATTCTAAAACATAGAACAGTACAGTGCAGGAATGGGTCCTCCAGCCCACAATGTTGTGCCGAACATGATGCCAAATTAAACTAATCCCTTTACCCTGTCCTTGGTCCATATCCCTCCATTCTTTGCATATTCATGTGTTTATCTAAAAGTCCCTTAAAGAACCCTTTTGTATCTGCCTGCACCATTACCCTGGCAGCGTGTTCTAGACTCCTACCACTCTCTGTGTAAAAAAACCTGCCCCTCACATCTCTTTTGAACTTTCCCCCTTTTACCTAAAATGTATGTCCCCTAGTATTAGATTTTTCATCTCTTCAAAGTTTCAAAATAAATGCCTGGTAAGCATAACTGTTGTGATGCTGCACCCTGTTGTGATGTTGCCCTGAGAATTTGCCATCTCCAAGGTCTGTGGACTCTTGCTGCCTTTGTGCAGAAGGAAGGGTTGTGAATCAATACCCAGGAACTTGATCATATACTTGACCATATTTTACTTGTGCTTGAAGTCACTTTAATATAATTTTGAGTGTTGTGTGCCATAGAGGTTGATGGTGTTTCATTGTGTCAGCAGGTAGATAGGAGGTCTTCATACCCACTAACCAGGCACACTGAATAGCTACTTACCTCCAGCGCTCTCCCATCTCCCATGCAACAGTGGAAAATAACAGAATTCTAAATTATTATAATGTGATGTGTTCACCCGATGGATGCAATTCATTGAAGAGTGGGATAATTAGGCAAGGTCTATGACATGCAACGATAATGATGAGTAACAGAAGTGCATAGATAGGTGAATCAGACCATCATAGAGAGACCTACAGCACAGAAAACAACCTCTTTGACTGATCACATATGCACTGGTCAAAACAATTATTTAACTATTCTAATTCCATTTTCCAGCACTTGGCCCAAAGCCTTGAATGGCTTGACATTGCAAGTGCACATCTAAATATTTCTAAAATAATGTTCCACCCTTACAGGCAGTGAGTTCCAGATTCCCAGCACCCTCTGAATGTACAGTGTTTTCTCACACGTCCTCGAAGCCCTCTGCCCCGGTCATTGATCCCTCCATTAAGAGGAAAAGTCTCTTCCTCTCTACCCTGGATATGCCCATAATTTCATACATCTCAATCATGTCCCCTCTTAATCTTCTCTCCTCTAAGGAGCACAGCCCCCATCTATCCAATCCCTCTTCATAATCGAAACTCTCCAGCCCAGGCAACATCCTGGTAAGTCTCCTCTGCACCCCCTCCAATGCAATCACATCATCACTCCTATAATGCAAATTTTAGAACTGCACACAGGACTATGGTCTAACCAACATTTTATACAGTTAAGATTGTAATAAGATCATAAGAAATAGGAACAGGACATTTGGCCCCTCCAGCCTGTTCTACCATTCAACAGTATCATGGCTGATCCAGCATTCCTCATGTCCGTTCCAGCAAAGCCTTCAGCTCTTAAACTCTAAGCTTTGGTGAATAAAGGCAAGTATATCATGTGTCTTCATAACCGCTGTATCCACCTATCCTGATAGCATGTGGCTTAGAAAGTATGTAGAAAGAGAAGGATGTGTGCATTTTGCAAGCTCAGTGAGTATGATGGGTGCTGTGACAGACTAGGTTTAGGAAGGCTGGGTAAAGAGGTGTGGGGACTTGCATAGCAACCTGCAGACACATTTTCAACTCTGTTCATCTCTCTTGTCAGAGTTAGGTTATTTAAATATTTCTTGAACTTAATTGTTATACAGCACCCTTACATCTGACCTCCTCATTCATTTCCAATCACTTCTTCTTTGTGACAACTGCAGATTGCTTCTTCCCATTGCTGGGACAACAGCATGAATAGCATCTCTCTCTCTCTCTGGCTCATCAATAGAGCACTTACTAAAGCAGGAAACAGCTTTTGAATCCATCGCCCTATTTTGTCATTTCTTGCTTTTGACTCTCATCTTCTCCAAGTATGGTTTGGAGAAACCTCAGCTGGGGTTCAAACTGCATGATGGGCATTCTCATCACATCAATTGCAGTGTAAATAATGCCATACCCTTAAGTAAAATGCAAATAAGCTGGTAGTGATATAATGGGTCTAACCTGGCTGATTGACCCCAGTGAGGTACAATCCCATTACTTCCTCCATTATCACTGGTCCTGGATGTACTTCAGTACCAACAGTACATCAACAGTGCACATCAACTCAGCCTCCCAGATTGCCCTTATCCACTAGAATTCACCTACTATCGCAATAAGTCCATGGCAAATACCATCTCCTTGGCCCAACATTCATCCTTGGAACATTTGGATAACACCTATATCAGATTCCTGTTTATTGACACCAAAACAGAAGTTGCTGGAAAAGCTCAGCAGATCTGGCAGCATCTGTGAAGTTAAATCATGATTAATGTTTCTAGTCCAGTAATCCTCCCTCCGCACCCATTCAGAAAAGAGACAGTTTAGGGATATGGTGGAAAAACAATCTCTCCCTCAATGTCAGCAGAATGCAGGAACGTGTAGTTCCTCAGAAGGCTAAGGAAAATCTGTATGTTCACAATGACTCTAACCAATTTTTACAGATGCTCCATAGAAAGTATCCTACTTGGATGCATCACAGCTTGGTATGGCCACTGCTGTGCTCAAGACTGCAAGAAATGACAGAGAGTTGCGAATACAGCCCAGTTCATCACACAAACCAGCCTTCCTTCCATTGGCTCAGCGAACATAATCAAAGACCCCTCCTACCCCAGTAAATCTCATGTCCACCCTCTTCCATTGGGCAGAAGATATAAAAGTTTGAAAACTTGTACCAACAGATTGAAGAACAACTTCTTCCCCGCTGTCATCAGACTCATGAACGGACCTCTCATATATTGCAGCTGACCTTTCTCTGCACCTTCTCTGCAGAAGTAACACTGTATTCTGCATTCTGTTCTATTAGTCAGATGTACTTAAGTAAGTAAGGAATGATTTGTCTGGATAGCATGCGAGACAATATTTGTCGTTGTCTCTCGGTCCGTGTGACAACAATAAGTCGAATCTAATCAAATCAGTGCATTGCTAGGACTGAAGAGTTGCTGGCATCTAAGTTGCTGTCAAGTTCTTTGGATTGGGATATTCTGTTTCAGAGGGGCACAAACCACGTCTGCAAGCAACTAATTGCCTGAGCAATGTAAAATTAAGTAATGACCTCTAGGACCTGCAGAGGCGAGCATGGGTCTGCATAAGATTCTGGCCATGATCTTGACAGCAGAATAGCATTATATCAGACTGTGACATAAGCTTTGACTGCCAAACAAACTCATTAAACGCAACAAGCAAATAGTGGCAGAAGCACAGTACGTAGAGACACATTGTTTGTTGATTTTGTCTAGCTCTTTATGAAATCAAAAACATCAACTACACTTCGTGCATGGACGAAGACAAGGAAATGAATATAAGCAACGCAAAAGGAGATTATAAAGAGTAACCTGAAACTTTGGTGATAAAATGGATTTTGAGAAGTTTTCAGTTGTGGAACCAGAAGTGTTAGCGGTTACAGAGGTGCAGGGATTCATGGACAACCTTCTACAAAGCGGATTTTAGGTGGCTGAAGGTTCTGCTAATGATAAGGCAGCATATAAGGTTGTAGAAAAGCCATGAAGGAGTTTGAAGATGAGAATGAAGGTTTTAAATCAAGGAAGCAAGAAAATGCTGGCTGTCTCAAGAAGGGAAAATCAGGATATTCCAAGTAATGAGCTGTCAATTCTATATCATTCACTTTCCAACATTATGTAAAGATAAAGTTACCATGAGAGTTTTTTTTTTCTGTACCCCTCTTCTAGTGAGTGTAATCTGAAGCATGGATACTGTTTAAACACAGTATCCATGACTGATTCAGGATTGGTTTCACAGACTCTGAACGAAAGATGGATGATCCAAGAGGCTGCAAACAGTGTTAAGGTTGCTGACAGAGGTGACAAATGAGTGCTGGGAAAGGCAATGGAGAGGCCATGATAAACTGAGCTTACTCTGAGAGCTGGAAAACCTCACATGATGGCAAACATGCTGAGAGGTATATAAACTCCAAAACAGTCAGGGAAAGATTGGCCAACTGGGAATTATTTATGAACCAGCAAGAAAGTAGCGAGTCCTGAGGCATTAGGGTAAAGTAAAAGGTGATTGTTATGAAAGGTAGAGAAGAGAAGCTGAGGTCAGCAATGGATGTATGATTAAGTCTGCAGGAAGCTTTAAAAGAGTAAATATTTAAATTTGTTGAAAATGACTCAAAATAATATGAAGAAGCAATAGATTTCCTGGAATCAAAAAGCAAGTTGGTCACTGAAGTGGCAGAAAGTATTCTGAAATTGGATTCAAATTTGAAGGTGCAAATGTACAGAGTCATAGAATTTGTACAATAAGCAAAGAGGACCATTGGCCCATTGTGTCTAGGCTAGTCATCAGAAATCCATTTATTCTTATCCTATTTTCCAGAACTGGGCCTGCAGTCTTGTATGCTATGGCATTTTCAAGTGTTCATTTAAATTCTTCTTAAAAGATGAAGGTTCCTGCATCCACCACCCTTTTAGACAGTGCGCTGTAGACACCACAATCCTTTCATTGAGAAGATTTTCCCTCAAATCCCCAGCTCTTTACCTAAAATGTTGGTTACTGACCCTACTACTGTTTTTCCTGATCTACCCTATCTTTAACCTTCAGAACTAAGTACACCTCTATCAGATCCCCTTCAGCTTTCTCTGCTGTAAGGAAATCAACTTCAGCCAACCTTCTGCCTCTCCAAAGCTGAATTACTCCAGCCTGGGCAACATCCTGGTGAATCTCTTCTGCACCTTCTCTAGTGCAGTCATATTCTTCCTATAGTGTGGCAACCAGGATGGCACACAGTAGCTCAGTTGTGGTCTAATTAATATTGCACACAGCTCTCATTATAACCTCCTTGCTCTTGTATTCAATGCTTTGATTAATAAAGGTAGGAATCCCACCATTATCTACTTGTCTTAATGCCTTCAATTGACGAACTTGTAGAACATAATGCAGAAGCACCTCATGGTCAAATATGGAATTGTAATATTGACATGAAATTCATCTACTATTAGCTGAAATATTGATACAATGGGACAGATGTAACACAAATGCAGCATTGGTGCAGAAGTTTTCCATGACAGATTTTTAATCAACCTGTCACATTGCATCTCAGATGGGACTTGAACCCAGATGTTCTGGTGCAGATGTAGGGGCACTATGGCCGTGCTACAAGAGCCCAGATCTGCTCTCCATTATCCACCGTGCCTGATGTTTAATTTCAATATGTGATGATATGATATTGCTTATTTGATCTACTATTCAAGATTAATTTTTATCGTAGTATTCCTAATATTGGAAGAATGGTAGAAAGAAATGCAACAGAAGTTAGCTTTTTGAAATTATTCTAGATAGTACAGCAGGTTAAGTCACCATGTGCCACACAATTAATACAGATTGGTTATAATTTTCCGAGAATGAACTTTACACTTTCTTGCTGTAACGTTGTACTAAAATTACAACTGTTAGTTCCTAAGCCATTATGCATTAGATATTTTGAGGAGTGGATTGTTATAACCCTTAGTTACAACATGGGGTGAGTCAAATCAAATAAGCTATCCCATTAAATTTTACTTGATTTCATAATTTTAGTTGATTTCATAAGTTATCTTTGCAATCATTTCTGAACTATAGTCTAATATCAGAGTTCAAATGGTAGTTATCGATCAGTTATGTTTGTTACTTGCAATTTACATTGTAATTTAAACCTCTTGATTTGATTACTGAATTGTACCCACATATAGGTAACCATTGATCTTTCTGCAATTCAGTCAAATATAATAAACTGTCGATGTGAAGTTTAAGTGGATCTTGAGACTCAGAATAACCCCCCAATATTTAATTATATCTTTATCTCACTGTCAATTTATTCTTGTATGATACATATGCTAATATACTTTTCACTCTCCAAGATAAATGTTCCTTTATAGTTAATTAGTAGATTGCGGGAGCTCATTATCTTTCATGGTAGTATTGTGTATAAATTTGGATACCAAATTATTGTCAAATGTTACTAGTAGATGTAGCACTAGGATGGAACTCTCCAGGATACTACTACATAGGCTTAACCTCTGCCCTTAGCTCCTTTTCACTTTTCTCCTTTCCAACCATTTTGCAAGCCTTCTCCCGTTCTGCTGACCTCAATCTTGTTGAACTGTTTTGTCTATCTTGCCTAATCCAATGCTTTGTGAAAGTGTATGCACCTACAATCCATTGCATTTCCCCAACGATGCTATTTGGTGCCTCCTTGAAGAACTCTATGATGTATTTCACACATGACCCTTTCTGAAATCTGCTGATGCTTCTCAGCATTAGCACTTAATTTAGATAAGTAGATATTACATCAATTATTTATTTTAAAAATCAGAATTTTCCTTTTTTATGGAGTATTTATAAAGCAGACTAGCCATAATCAGTTGAGATAGCAGTTTCTCTTTTTTAAGAATTCCTATTACATTTTTCAAGCTGCAGTCCTCTACCCACATTCTAAACATTACCTCGACTTTTTGTCTTAACTCCCTCATCTTTCTCCAGATACTCCAGAGTGAAGCTCAATCAGTCATGTTTGACTTCCTTTGGCTTAATTATTTTATCTAATGACTTGTATTTATTATATCTTTGTATTGCATGTTTAATAAATTTGCGAGTAGATATTTACCATTGATGGATCAGAAAATGGCCAGTTGCAGATTGGTCAGCCATTGTAGTTATGTTTATTTCTTTTTAAATCACCCTGTTCAGATATGTTATGACACACTCGATGTGAGTTCAGGACTCCTGGCCTAGAGATAGGGATGTTACTGCTGTGCCACAAGATCCCTAGCTAGCAGTGTATACTTAGCCCAAATTTTCTCACTTTTCTCAGGAAGGAAGACTGAGCTACATGTCTCATAGACCGTGTGAACTTCGGGCAGTAGGAGCCTATTTAGCTCCTTGAGCCTGTTCCCCCATTCAGTTAGATGATCTTCATCTGTGATCTAATGATACATATCCATCATGCCTCACATCCCTTAGATTTTTGTTAATAATTGATTGCCATTGTATAAGAGAGTTATCAACTTTAAATTCACCTCTTATAATCTCTCTTCACTTTCCCCATGCTACAAGATCCTAGATCTGCTCTCCATTATACACTGTGCCTGATGTTTATTTCCAATATATGGTTGATATGATGTCGCTTATTTGATCTACTATTCAAGATTAACTTTTAAAATAAAATTTCATGGGAAAGCTTGTTCGATTTGACTCACCTCATGCTGTAACTAAGGCTTATAATAAACCACCCCTCAAAATATCCAATGCAAATGGCTTAAGAACTAATAGTTGCAATCTTAATACAAGCTCACGGTGAAGAAACATTAAGTTATTTTCAGGAAAGTGAAAACCAATCTGTATTAATTGTTTAGCTAATGGTGTCTAATCTACTGCACCATCTACAAAATTCTTCCCCATCTCACTCTTGATTTCTCTGTATTCTCTTTTTTTTCTAAAATCATTATTATTTGTATTTATAATCCCTGTCATCAGAGATAAATAGCCTATTGTGTGTGTGTGTGTGTGGGGGGGGGGGGGAATAAACCAAATCATCATACTTCTAGATTTAGTTTTAGATAAGAGTTTTGCATTTATTGGAGACCATTTAATCTTAATGTTTTTGTTCTGTTAGTGTTAGTTTTAACAGCAGTTACCAGTGATTTGTCTTTGGTCAATAATAATTGAGTCAATTAAATGAAAATGTTGCACTTAGCATTGGTGATAATTTGAAGTATGATGTATTGAAGTGTGATATTTTAAGTGTCACATCTCCCACAGACTTTTAATTACAAAAATTAATTGAGAATAATTGCAGAATTGGTAAGAGCTTAATAAACTTGAGTGAAATCCTTCATTAGGGAATACGAACTCCCATGACAGACAGTGTAATGATACATATTTTTATTTTAAGTAGCGAATTCTGGGAAAACAAGCAACAACGAAAAGAAAACAACATTCAAAAATGATTAAAGCAGTCAGTTTTTAATTAATTATATATTTTCTTCATACAGGTTCAATTACAGCTTAATTTACAGGTACATAATCAGCAGATCCAAATAAAATACAAGTTTCCTGCCTTAACAATTTCACTTTTTAAATCACACAACATTCCAACAATATATCTATTCGTAAATCTATTGCTTTAACATGACATTTGTGTAAATAAATTAAAGATCTAAAGGAATCATTTAGAATAGGACTTCTTGTGCACATTGCCTTGACTCAAACTTTCTCTGTTCTCCCTCCTATGCTATTATTTTCAGCACTTTACTTTTGTTTAGCTAGAAAATATGAAAAAAAGTATTTAGAACAAAAACTCCTTTTATAATTATTGTTGTAAATTTTATTTCTTCTATCTCTAACCTTCCACTTGGAAAAAGGATGTAAGTTCCACTGAGCTTTTGTCAACTAATCACTGGCCCTGATGGCTGTCTTGGATATGTCAGAGAACCTTTGATGTGTGAAACGTACCAACCCCAGAGAGGTGCTGCCAGATAAATACTCTGATCATTAACTCCCGAGGCCAGATTGTATTCAGTGTGACTTAGCTTATTTCTGGTGCAGCAGAGATTAAAACTGCATTTATTGTGTTGTGGTTAGGATATCAAAGTTTATTAAATGGCCAATGACTTCTTCGACAAGCCGTGCTTTCTCTAGAGATTGCACTTCTTTCAAGATATAAAAGCTTATTGTGGACACGTTTGTTGAATTGGCATGGTTTTAATGATTGTTTGAATTGTAGCTACAATACTAAACCTGACGTCAGTAATGTGTTTGACAGACTTATTAGCAATATGTAAATAGATGCTGGCCAAGGGGCATTATAATGTCTGTAATAGAATAACAATTATGTGAATGTAAATATACATTGGCAATAATGGGCTGATGCTATCTTTGAAATACTATCAGTACTTTCACCTAACATTTTATGTGACATCTCAATTTTATATGATATCTCAATTTTGCCTGAACTACAGTCTGCTTTAAATATCAATGATGTTAAATTTTAGTGTAAATTATTTTATTACTTCTTATGTTTGCAAATGTCTGCAAAAAGATTTCTTTGTGTCAACCAAATTATAATATACTAACTGACAAATTCATGGTCATTTAATGATATGGAGATGCCGGTGTTAGACTGGGGTGTATAAAAATCACACACCAGGTTACAGTCCAACAGGTTTAATTGGAAGCACTAGCTTTCGGAGCGCTGCTCCTTCATCGGGTGGTTGTGTCCTGCAATTTAAAAATTACAATATAATCAGTTAATGACCAAGACTAAATTACTGTAGAGATTCTGAGGTATGGTACTCAGTACACCTAGCAGACATAGGAGCTATTAAAATGCAAATAAAAGAAGAACTGGTACAATTTTTAGCAAGGTGGCATTTTTGGGGAGTTTCATGAAAGCTTTCCTACCTTGGCTAATGACCATGCTTCCCATTTCATCATCTGCTGCTTACCTCATTTTTTTCAAGATGGCGGCAGAGTAACAGTGCACCAGGTGGGCTCCTCAGCCCAGGAGCCCAGAGCTTGTCTACTCTGTCTCTACTTTTTTTTCTCTTTTCTATGCTATTTTTAAATGTTTCCATTTCTTATGGTATTTTACCATCTTTTCATAACTTCGACAGAAAGTGTCTTTATCTGGTGAAGGCCCAGCAATGTGGCCAAGGCTTGCAGAGGCCCAGGATTGTAGTATAGGCCTTGTGCCTGCTGGGAGGGGTGCAGTCATCCAGTGTGGCAGTATTGACCAGGAGAGGTGGTCTTGCCCTGGAGTAAGGCGTTGTCCCGGCATGGGAGTCATGTCCCATTGCGGAGGTCTTTGGCAGCTTTGGGGTATTCCAACAGCCCGATTGAATGTCTAATCCTGGCATGAAGGTCTCATCCTTGCTTTGGAAGAGGTTTCCAAGTCTTCCAATGGCAGTCTCATCTCGGCATGGCGTGGTGGTTTCAGCCCAGTTTTCTAGTGTACCCGAACCTAGGAGTCGTTATTTGAACTGTGATGGCCTTTAACTTTTTTTTCTTACCTGTTGTTGTTCTGTCATTAATTTAGGCACCATGGTATGGTGACTTACAAAACATTTCACTGTAATTGTTTTGTAAAAATACACATGGCAATAAACTGCTATTCTACAAATTGCTGTTCATTACTTTATGCATCTAGGTACTACAGTGCCCCTCATGTTCAATTGTGTGTTCACAGATGCAGAAGACAGGATCTTTTGATGTTCACCCCACAGGCCCCATATTTATATCCTATCTGCACAGTGCCTTGACTGCTATAAGCCAAGAAATGGCCTTTACACTGTGGTTCTAACCTGTTATTACTGAGACTGTGAAAGGGAACCCAGCTGAGAAAGGGACCTGGATGTCTTGATGGATGGTGTGGCACGAGGAGGGCCATCCTCGTTTCTTCTGACTGACAAAGAAGTCCATGGTACCAGATGCTATCTGTCTGGAAGCAGATAGCCACTTGAATCAGTGTTGTCTCCAGTATGAAAAGGAATGTCCAGCAATGTCAAATGGTCACTTATTTATTTCTTATGTCCTGTGCAAAACTAAATGCCAGCACTTTCTTTCTGCTACTTCGCACCCACTGTAACTCTGGCACTGCACACATCTCATACAAAATTAATGGTCTGTCACTCTCACTGTTGCATGCAGTATCTCCACTCACTGGATTTCACCTTCCTGACCATTACATTTTAACCTACTCACTCACTGGGGACACCTCACTATCTTTCTTGCCCTGAACCACCACTAGTAGCTCTTCCATCCATTTGCATCTCACTCAATTCCTGGTTTTGTGTCATTGCAGGAGAAAATTCTTCAAAACAGGTTGGCCAACATTTATGTCCTTACCCATTATGTCTATCCTTGAACTGGCTGGAGATGGTCAAGACCATTCGTGGAGATGCCGAGACTTCCATACCGAGGCAACCGAGTAAGCTCCATTGTACCGTCATGTGCTGTTTTCCATTATCACTGCTGTGAATGCATTCTTAAGCTCCTCTAGCTTCCACCCTTACTGAGCACCTAATTGCTTTGCTTCTCTTTGTGGAAGCACTAGTGGCACCCAAACAGAAAGCGACCAACCTACCAACCTATCCGGTAAAGGTGGGTAAGTGGAGCTGAATCCCCGGAAAATCAGCCATGATTTTATTGGATGGCAGAGCAGGCTAGAAAGGCTGAATGGCCTAATCCTGCTCCTATTTTTTACATTATCAGCTTCCTCTCCACCACAGAGCAACAGGTTACAAGTCCCTCTAAGGATGCATCAACAAGGCTTTCTCCTGCACCTTCCACCACACAGAGACTTTCACCTCAGTGTTTTCTTTTTCTGAATAAGATTTTGCAGCAGATTCTGGTGAGTACATTACTGCCACAGCTCAGCAGCTGGCCAAGGAAGAAATGTCCCAGGTTGCTGACACTCAGAGGACTCCTGGAGACCAGCTTCTGCTCCAATCCAGGCAGAGGATAGCCACCATGCTGTCGGGCATTAATGCCTTTGTACAAATCAACGAACAGAATTAAGAATTCCATCAGCAGCAGGATGTGCATTGTCTGCACTAAATGAGTTGAGTGTATAACTGGTTTTATCCTTCTGTGATTAGAAATGGGAAACCACCAAGATTCCTCTGAATAAATGTGTCATTTGTAGCTCAGATGGTAACACTCCAGCAGGCTCTAGAACCTGAAATGTCTTGGCCTAAGACCCACTCCAGGTCTTGAGCAGAAAGCACAAAGACTGGCATTTCCAATGGTGCTGTACTGAAGGAGTGTTGTACCATTGGAAATGCTGGATTTCAGATGATATGTTAAACAGAGGGCTTTTTACGTTTCTTACAGGGGATGAATGGCATTATTCGGAAGATGAGTAGGCTATCTCTAGTATTGTGGCTGGAATTAGTTGTGGATCACTGGTGAGCATTTTTGCCTCTGAGTTACAAGGTTCCACTGTAGGCCTTGAGTACAAATATCAAGATGATACTTCAGTACAATACTGAGGAAGTTCTGCACTGTCCTAAAGTGTTGTCTTCCAGATGAGACGTTAGAACGTGACCCCATTTGTATCAAGAGACCACTGCATGATTTTGAAAATGAGCAAGGTATTTATCCCTGAAAATCTAGCTGACTTCAATCCCTCAATCAACATCACGAAAAGAGATTACATTGTTGCATGTGAAAGTACATGAATTGGCTGCTGTGCTTTCTAAGTAATTTGTTCGTTGTGGGGACGTGGGTGCTGCTGTCTGGGCCAGCATTTATTGCTCATCCCTAGGTGCCGTTGAGAAGGAGGGTGAACTGTGATTATGAACCATAGAACATAGAACAATACAGCACAGAACAGGCCCTTCGGCCCACGATGTTGTGCCGAACATTTGTCCTAGCTTAAGCACCTATCCATGTACCTATCCAATTGCCGCTTAAAGGTCACCAATGATTCTGACTCTGCCACTCCCACAGGCAGCGCATTCCATGCCCCCACCACTCTCTGGGTAAAGAACCTACCCCTGACATCCCCCC